>NW_015508481.1:1108-15739 GCF_001515645.1 Sinocyclocheilus grahami | reverse complement strand
ATTTCATTGACTCTCGCACTACACACTGTTGCGCATCACCCCGGACAACATATCTCATCATTCATTGCACTGATTGCACTCAGCACGGATTGCACACAGCTGTTAACACTGATTGCACCCAGCTGTTTCATATCACTCCCTCACTATTTAACACTCACTCTGATCCCTTCCCTCTGCCGAGTATTGTTTAGCGCATATCCTTAGATAGCTACACTACAGAGCCCTCATTAGTTTCCCTGCCTTTGCCTTTGCCTTTGCCTTTACCTTTGCCTTTGCCTAGTTTTGCCTTGCCTTGTCTGTTTTCTCCGGTTTTGATCTTCGCCGGTTTTCCTGGATTTCTCCCTTTAGCCTTGCCCCTGTAACTCTGTCTGCCAATCGTTGACCCACGCTAGCCCTAGGATTATTCTTGTGTCTTGCCCGCCATATTCCTGGTTGCCACTGTTTGACCCTGCCTGTCTTATGACCACGTCTCTGTCTTCTCCAAATAAAGCTTTGCATATGGATCCGCATGTCTCATGTCTCGTCAGCCCCGTAACAGCTGCCCAGATCTTTTCCAGATGTTGAAACTCCTCCTCAGTTTCTCCAATTCTTCTGAGTGTGTTCACTGTAAAAATTAATATGGATTCATTTTTGTCAAAGCTGTGTTTGTTCTGTTTTTTGCTCTTTACTCTTCTTGCACTGTTTTAAAATCGATTGAGTTTGTAAACATACAAATGATAAAACTTTTACTCTATTAAATTTTGCAATGAATCCTCTGAACACATGCGTGCTGAACCGTGGGCCTTGTCACGGGTCACTATCAACCACAATCTGCTCCCTTCACTAAAATGTCACGGTTCCTAAACATGATAACAAATAGGCCTAATATAGATAAATAATGAACACGTCAAAACGAAAACACAGATACTTACAAGACCAAGTAGGAATGTCCTTTATCGTTTGTTGTTTGCCCGCTGCTCTCCGACAGGTAAACTTGGTGCTCTCTCGTGGGGAAAAAAATTCAAAACACAACACTGATCTCTAACTCTCATGTCTCGCGTTGCCAGTAGTCATGTCTCAGTAGGGCTACAATTGCCATCTAGCGGTTGGGAATTGTAATTGCATTTTTATTTATAAAATGAAAGAGCCGAATATCAATAATATCATATAGGCTAATGTGTATGAATGCAATATTTAACAGCTTGTGGGATGCATTACATCATATTATCAAATGCAAGTAAACTTTTGAAACATTTAAATTAGCATTATTTTTGGCATAATAAATAATGCTATATTTAATAATGCTGTAAAATAATTAAATCAAATATAAAATAATGCTAATTTAAATGATTCAAAAGTTTACTTGCATTTGATAAGAAGCTGCGTGGGCGAAAATTACATGTAAACTATTTTAAGGCTATTTTGGCTATGCTCATGGCTGGTCTGGTTACTGGTATAGGGCTATAGCCAAGCCATTAAAATTAGACCACAGATTGCCTCAATTTCGCCCGGTGGGCTAAAAGCAGACTACACGTAGCCCGTCTAATTTAGAGCTAAATTGTGGCTACATATAGACCATGTCATAAAATAACACATACGTTTGTAGATATTATTGAAACTGCGAACATGATGGGATCAACCATCTCATGTGCTGCCTGGCCAAAACCTACAGTGAATCAGGTTTGACTATAAGTGGGCTACATATAGCCGCTCTGACTGAGTCAGGGGAACGGAGCCCGGTGGAGAGGGGTACCCTCGCGAGGGGCGATGATTTTCCCCTGGAGCAGTCCCAGGATGAGTCTCTCAAAAATGCGTTCGAGCAGGTCCGCTCCATTGACAGACAGCTTCTCCAACCCGCTCGACCACTCTCCTATCCGTATTTTGCTATTTTAAAGGCCTGCATCGGGAGAGAGAGGCAGGAGACGAGCGGTGCGTAAGTGGGTCAAGTGCAAACGATAAACACCTGTGTCTTGTTTCAGTAATTGGTGTGGAGAGACCGGATAAAAGAGGCCACCTGGAACAGGATGGAGAGAGACAGTCTGGGTACGCGAGCGACCCGGGAAGACGGGTGTAGATACACGGAAGCCAGTTGCATTCTGTTTGTTATGAGTTATTGACTGTGAATCGTACCGATTGTACGTACCGATTGTACGCTGAGTGAGCGCCGTGGTGTGTACAGTGCGGGAAGGAATTTAAATAAAGCTTGCGTCCCAGCAAGCCGACCCTGTCTTCTTCCTTCTACCCTCTTGAACTTTTGTTACATACTCACAAGTTATTTTGCCAAAAAAATGACATGAAACCAAATTCAAGGTTATTTGGGCTAGAAGTGGGTTACACATAGCCGGACTATATCGGGTCTATACTTAACAGAGATGTTGAAATGACGGCTATTGCGTGCTGGGATCCATTTTTTCCGGTGAGTGATATTGTAATGTAATTTTATTTATTCTTTATAATTTTATTCAAAACTCTGCTACACTCCAGAATCCGACAGACTGTGATTTAGCTGTAACGTTAGGCTTGTAATTAACGTTACTCGTTAAGAGTTTTCTTCCCACAGAAAACCATTAGGCTATAAGAAAAACTCTTAACGTGGCTTAATGAATTAAAACCGATTAAAACTGTTTTTAAAAGACGAAACTCAGTGAGAGCATGATTAATAAATCATACTGTTGCAGCGCCTCTCTAAACTATAATGAGAGGTGGCTATCCTGAATTCTTTAAATATCTATCCAATCAAATAAGTGAGGTTTCTCTAATAACTTATCTGTGTTTGCCTTGTGTGGGTGTAATTACTAGCTTATTAAAGGAAATACTTTTCCCTATTTAAATCACTATTTAAGCAGTAATATTTACACTGTAACAGGAATATAAGGTCTTTTAATTACTTTTCTCCTATAAACACTTTCACGTTTAACTAACCCAAAAGTTTCTCTCTTTTCTTAATTAACTTAAGATATCAACAGAGCCAGTAACCACAAAGGTTTTATAAAAAAATATACCAGATTTACTTAAAAGAAAAAAAGTCACAAATTAAATATGTCTGTTCAAACTCACTTTTCTCATCACAAATGCATTTCAATTCATATTTAACACATAAGGGCCCAAGAAAATAAAATAGCCGGAAAAAACCTAGCTTAACGTGAAATACCCTTCAAATGTTCAAATGATGCAGGCCTGAATGTAGCTTGGGTACGTAGTAGCCTTAAACCCAATGGCTGTTTCACCATGCAGGCCAAACAAACAAGTGGTACCTTTACTCAATGTGAATGTAACCTCACGCGCACCAGATCAAAGGCGTCAGCCGCAGAAGACAGGACTGGAGGATTTGCGATGAAGAGAAAACGGTTGAAGAGAAGATTCACATCGTTGACGATCTCAGCAAAGTCCACACTCAATAACGCTATCTGGCTCCGGGAAGGTCTTTGATCATCGTCGGTTTCATATTTCCACACAGGCTTAACTAATCAAGGTCGCTGGCCGCTAGCTTGTCAGCAAAGTCCATGCAAACACTAGCCACTAAATCAGCGGCTAACTTAATAGACATCTGTCATAACTAATCTGTCAGCGGCTAACTTACGACATCTGTCGTAACTGTGATGAGTTTATCACTCAGACAAACAGAACTATCACCATTAACGTCTTCTATAAGAGTCCGTATTGAACACTTTCATTTTCTGGTGCATTACATTAACAGTAACCGTCTTTTCCTTTCCGCAAAAATTCACTCCCCTCGTTTCTCCTCGCATTCTCCACTTCCTCTTTCCTTTGACCTTTCCTGTGATTGGCTCATACACAAAACTTTCAGAAATAAAATAAATTCACAAACATTTGTGTAACTCTTTCTTCCTATTCTCACAGGCATCTTTTAAGCATTTTCACATATATTATTACCCAACAAATATTTAACATTTTAAATGCTGTATACAGTAAATGAACATTACTCCATAGACGTTTCTCTCATTGAGCAAAATCATAACTTCTTTGCTGGTCAATGAATCTGAACTTTTTTAACCTTAAACTCTATTTAGTAAACTATGAAATGAGTTATTCAAACGTGTATATGTTATACTAAAGAACATATTTCAACAGGGTTACACCCTCCCCCTTTTAAATGTCTGTGTGTCCTCATCATACACTAATAAACTAACAAAGGAGTCCTAAGGGCCTAATAACTAATGTGTATAGTGTTTTCCTATTTTAATGACTATCCCTCTGTGTACTATAGTCAACAGCTCATCTCTGGATTTACCAGGCTCATCATAGGTAAGTCTTTGGTTTGACAGTTCTCTTAGGTCTAGGCTCAGAGCTGGGCTGTCTTCTATCCTCTTGGACTTCAGATACCTCTTCTTCAGACTCCGATCTAGCTTCACTTGTCTCGTCCAGAGCTACTTCTGACTCACACTCCTCATCCTCAGGTTCCAGTTCACAGTTGTGATCAACCTCTTCTGAGTCTGAATCAATTTCATGAACATGTTCAGCTGCAAGGTCATTTTCCTGTTCTGTCTCAGGGTCATCTGCTACTTCAACTACTGACCTGGCAGTATTTCGCACCCTTGGGACAAGCTCTCTCCGAGTGACACAGTGAGGAACATAATACTCCCTGTCAGAAGATGAATCAGAAAATTCCTGTAACTCTTGAGTCTCTTGTCTTGAGTCCCTTCTACTTCTCTTACTACTGTCTGCTCTGGTCTTAGGTTTTATAGGCGGATCAGCATCCTGGTCAGTGCGTGGCATTCTCACCAGCTGTCCAATCAGAAGAAGGTGATCCCTGTGGATAGTCTTTGTCCCTAGCCTTCCATCCTCCCATTTGATCTTGAATACAGGAAGGTTTCGCATCTTTCCAACGACAACATACGATCCGTATTGCTCCACTTGCTTTCCAGTTTGTGCTTTCCTCTCAGGCCTAGATTTCGGAGCAGTACTCGGTCGCCAATTTCTATGGACTGAAAACTAATCATACAATCATACAGATCATACAATCTCTTGTTTCTCTGATGCCGTTTGTCAGCAGCATCAGAGGCTAACTTGTAGGCTTGCTTCAAGTCTTCCTTCAGCTTTGTGACATATCGAGTGTGAGATGCCTCTTCTATGCCGTCTGGGGACGTTCCAAAGCACAAGTCCACAGAAAGTCTCGCCTCTCTGCCAAACATCAGATGGTAAGGAGAATACCCGGTGGCATCACACTTAGTGCTGTTGTACGCGTGGACCAAGTGAGGCACATGCTCACTCCACGTACGCTTCTTCTCCCGGCCTAATGTACTTAGCATAGAGAGCAGAGTTCGGTTGAACCTTTCTGGCTGTGGATCTCCTTGCGGACGATACGGCATTGTCCTCGACTTGCATATCCCCTTCAAGTTCAACAGTTCTCGGATCAAACAGCTCTCAAAATCTCTCCCTTGATCCGAATGAATCCTAGAAGGCAATCCCTAGTGTATTTTCTCAATTAGGACCTTTGCCACAACCTGGGCCTTCTGACTTTTAGTTGGGAAAGCCTGAGCATACCTCGTGAAATGATCGGTGACAACTAAAACGTTACTTATGCCTTTAGAGTCCGGCTCCATGGAAAGAAAATCCATGCACACTAAATCCATAGGCCCATGGCTTACAATCTGGTGCAACGGAGCAGCTCTCTGTATAGAGGTCTTGTGAATGACACACTCCCCACAGTTCTTGATGTATTCTTCTACCTGCATCGACATCCTAGGTGAAAAAAAACTACTTCGGAGCAGATCAACAGTTCTTTCCTGTCCAAGGTGCCCCAGGTCATCATGCATGGCCTTCATAACCAACTCCCTGAACTCTCTCGGCAGAAGGAGTTGACTGATCACCTCTCCAGATGGTTTCTGGCTGTGCCGGTACAGTAATCCATCTTTCATTTCCAGCTTTCCCGTTTCCCTTTTCAATCTGGACAACTCAGGACTCATGGTCCCCTCCTCTTTCCAGCGCCCATGCTTGATGGCTTGGATGGCAGGTCCAATGGCTTCATCCTCTTCCTGAGCCTTCCTGAGACTCAGTTTGGACATAAGTTCCAGGGACTTTAACTCCATGTGTGTGGGAAATGCATACAGGTCAGGGACACAGTGGGGAGATGCTCCAAGGTGAGCAACACAGACTAGCGTACTGCGTGCAGACTCTGAGATGCAGATTCTCTGGCAGATAGTTCTCACACCAGACTGAGGTATAGTCACCCAGCTCCTGTCATCCTCCTCTAGCATGTTCCTTGACAACCCGTCGGCATCAATGTTCTGGCAACCTGGGCGATACAGCACATCAAACTTGTGCGTTGATAAGGCAGCTAGCCACCTATGCCCCACCGCATTGAGCTTAGCTGTGGTCAGCACGTACGTAAGCGGGTTTTTGTCAGTACGTACTGTGAATCTTGCCCCAAACAACTTGAGTGACAAAAATTCCAGCTGATGTATGGGGTAATTTCTCTCAGCAGAGCTGACTTTTCTGCTCGCAAAGGCAACTGGTCTCAAACCTTCCAGATGTTCTTGATAAAGAACAGTACCAAGACCCTTCAAGCTAGCATCCCCATGCAGGATGTATGGATGTTGTGGATTGGCAAATGCCAGGACAGGCGCATGTGTCAGACAGTGAATTATGTGATGAAACGCATCGGTACAGGATTGGTCCCATCTTTTCCCAAACGGCTCCAACTCTTTCAAGTAGACTTTGTTCACCTCTTCGGCATACTTCTTTCTCTTTTGAGTTGGAGCATATCCCTTGGTGAGTTCAGTCAACGGTCTAACAATTTCAGAATAGTTCTGTATGAATCGGCGATAATAACCGCAAAATCCTAGGAAAGATTGTAACGTCTTCAGGTTCGTTGGCATGGGCCATGCAGCGACAGCCTCAATCTTGTTTGGATCTGGGGCAACTCCCTCTGCCGACACGATGTGCCCCAGGTACTTGACCCTTGGCAGACAGATCTAGCACTTGTCCACCGAGAGTTTCAGCCCAACTTCACCGAGACGATCTAGGACCTTGAGCAGTCTCTCTTCATGTTCCTCAAGAGTTTTTCCAAACACTATCACGTCGTCCAGGTACACCAGCACTTGTAAGAGGTTCATGTCTCCGACAGCCTTCTCCATTAACCTTTGAAAGGTTGCTGGTGCCCCAGTAATGCCTTGAGGCATTCGTTCAAACTGAAAAAACCCCACTAAAACATTACTTATGCCTTTAGAGTCCGGCTCCATGGAAAGAAAATCCATGCACACTAAATCCATAGGCCCATGGCTTACAATCTGGTGCAACGGAGCAGCTCTCTGTATAGAGGTCTTGTGAGTGACACACTCCCCACAGTTCTTGATGTATTCTTCCACCTGCATCGACATCCTAGGCCAAAAAAATCTACTTCGGAGCAGATCAACAGTTCTTTCCTGTCCAAGGTGTCCCAGGTCATCATGCATGGCCTTCATAACCAACTCCCTGAACTCTCTCGGCAGAAGGAGTTGACTGATCACCTCTCCAGATGGTTTCTGGCTGTGCCGGTAGAGTAATCCATCTTTCATTTCCAGCTTTCCCATTTCCCTTTTCAATCTGGACAACTCAGGACTCATGGTCCCCTCCTCTTTCCAGCGCCCATGCTTGATGGCTTGGATGGCCGGTCCAATGGCTTCATCCTCTTCCTGAGCCTTCCTGAGACTCAGTTTGGACATAAGTTCCAGGGACTTTAACTCCATGTGTGTGGGCAATGCATACAGGTCAGGGACACAGTGGGGAGATGCTCCAAGGTGAGCAACACAGACTAGCGTACTGCGTGCAGACTCTGAGATGCAGATTCTCTGGCAGATAGTTCTCACACCAGACTGAGGTATAGTCACCCAGCTCCTGTCATCCTCCTCTAGCATGTTCCTTGACAACCCGTCGGCATCAATGTTCTGGCAACCTGGGCGATACTGCACATCAAACTCGTACGTCGATAAGGCAGCTAGCCACCTATGCCCCACCGCATTGAGCTTAGCTGTGGTCAGCACGTACGTAAGCGGGTTGTTGTCAGTACGTACTGTGAATCTTGCCCCATACAAATAGTCGTGGAATTTGTCGACTACTGCCCACTTGAGTGACAAAAATTCCAGTTGATGTATGGGGTAATTTCTCTCAGCAGAGCTGACTTTTCTGCTCGCAAAGGCAACTGGTCTCAAACCTTCCGGATGTTCTTGATAAAGAACAGCACCAAGACCCTTCAAGCTAGCATCCACATGCAGGATGTATGGATGTTGTGGATTGGCAAATGCCAGGACAGGTGCATGTGTCAGACAGTGAATTATGTGATGAACCGCATCGGTACAGGATTGGTTCCATCTTTTCCCAAACGGCTCCGACTCTTTCAAGTAGACTTTGTTCACCTCTTCGGCATACTTCTTTCTCTTTTGAGTTGGAGCATATCCCTTGGTGAGTTCAGTCAACGGTCTAACAATTTCAGAATAGTTCTGTATGAATCGGCGATAATAACCGCAAAATCCTAGGAAAGATTGTAACGTCTTCAGGTTCGTTGGCATGGGCCATGCAGCGACAGCCTCAATCTTGTTTGGATCTGGGGCAACTCCCTCTGCCGACACGATGTGCCCCAGGTACTTGACCCTTGGCAGACAGATCTAGCACTTGTCCACCGAGAGTTTCAGCCCAACTTCACCGAGACGATCTAGGACCTTGAGCAGTCTCTCTTCGTGTTCCTCAAGAGTTTTTCCAAACACTATCACGTCGTCCAGGTACACCAGCACTTGTAAGAGGTTCATGTCTCCGACAGCCTTCTCCATTAACCTTTGAAAGGTTGCTGGTGCCCCAGTAATGCCTTGAGGCATTCGTTCAAACTGAAAAAACCCTAACAGACAAATGAATGCCGTCTTCTCTTTGTCCTCTTCGGACATAGCTATCTGGTAGTAGCCTGAGCGCAGATCCAGTACAGAGAACCACTGACTCCCTGTTAATGCGTTCAGCGCATCTTCAATGCATGGTGTGGTGTACTGGTCAGGTATGATGCGGTTATTCAGCAGTCGGTAATCTATACACATCCTAATAGCCCCAGGCTTCTTTCTGACTACAACTATAGGGGATGCATAGGGGCTTCTCGACTCTGTTATGATCCCTGCCTGCAGGTGATCCAGACCCTCTCAGACTAGACCAGTGGATGCTCAATGTGAAACAACAGAATTGGACTCCTAAAAAGGCTTCTCGTCTGTGCAGTGAACACTTTGAGCACCTCAGCGCCACCCACGTCCCGCCTCTTTGCCCATTTTCGATTATCTGGGAGTGACGCGCGGTGACGCATTGCCAAGATGGCGACGACCGGCTCCGCCCACTTTGTGCTTAAAAAAAGCTTTTCAGAATTCAACGGGTGAGGAGGGTGTGAAGTTGGCGCCGCGTTAACAACAACTTTATCTCGCTCTTATTCTATTTTATATGTGGTGCTTAAAGCTTTGAATTTCAATGACCAATTTTTTCTATAACTTGTTGCGGACGTTCAGCATACTCTTTTAAGACGGTCTTTAACGATTTCGGGACCCTTTTTTTTGTTTTCTATTACTTTCTACGCCTGAGTAAAGCTTGGTTGCTACAAACATGGACGAAGATATGGATACAGCCTCTGTTGAGGCTTCTGCAAACAGTGATAATCTAAAAGTGCATAATTATGCAAGACGCCTAGAAAATGCATTTGGGAGCTCTCCGCACACCTAGTAAGTCCCCTGCTCAGAAGAAATCTCGAACAAACACCCCCGACACGGTATCTAACTGTGCTGCTAGCGGCAATCAAAAAGGTCAGCAAGTTACAAGAAGAGTCGTTGGTAAAACTGCAGTCCATAGAGGCGTCGGTGAAGGAAAACACCTTCAATCTGCAAGCTTACCTGCTCGCTTGAAGTCATGAATAGACAAGTGGAAGATGTGACGGAGAAGGTGCTTTCTCTGCAATCAAAGGTTGAGAACCTCAAAAAGGAAAACAAGTCTCTCAAGGAGAAATGCAGCGGATTGGATAGCTACAAACGCAGATGGAACCGCCGTGTAGCTGGGATACCTGAGCGTGAAGGGGAAAACGTCAAAATGGTTATAATTGAGCTGTTCAGGAACCTCTCTCCACACTCCGCGGAGAAACTACAGGACATGGTCGACGTCGCGCATAGACTTGGCCCCAAGTCTGGAATCTCCAACCCGCGGCGGATCATCGTCCAGTTCTTATCCCGCACATGTCGTGATGCAATATGGGCAGAAGACAAACGATCCGAACTGCTGAAACAGAAGAAAATTCGGATTCTGGAAAATCTCACTCAGGAAGACAAGGAGGCGAGAAACAAACTCTGGCCACTCGTTGAAAAGGCAAGAAGGGCAGGAAAGAAAGCTGGGTTTAATGGGCCAGTTGCTTTCATTAACGGAAAGAGAATTTCTGTGTATGATATATAGTATGAGGCATATATAGTATGAGTGTAAGAGGCTTACACTGATTTTTCAAAACTTGTTTAATTTATTTCCTTTTTTTATTTATTTTTTGTTTTTTTACCTTATATTCTTATTTATTCTTATATTATTATTATTATTAAGCTTTTTTATTATTATTTATTTATTTTTTACTTATTTATTTTTTCTGGGTCCACGACAGGGTGTGTTGACCTTCCCAAGCTTCATTGGGAATTCGAGCTTTATGCTCTGCATATCTTCTAAGAAGTAGTACTTTATTTGTTGTATCTGTTTCTAATAGTTCTAGTTACTCAGAGTTGAGTTCCAATACAATGTTTAGTTCGTATTTCTCTTGTTTTTCTTTAAATGTTCGGGGCTACGTGACTTAAATAAACGAAAAGCCTTATTTTTGTTTTGTAAATCCATGAAAAGGGATGTTTATTTTTTGCAAGAGACACACTCTTGTGTGAATGATGAAAAATTCTGTCGTAACCAGTGGGGGAGCGCTATTTCTTTCTGTCATAACTCTAGTTCGTCAGGTGGGGTCGCTATTGTACTCGATAATGGATTTCAGGGCAAGGTTGTAGAAACGCTTTCTTCAGGGATAGGAAGATGGATCATCTCAGTTGTTCTCTTGAATAACAATTTCTTTACAATGGCTAACATATATGGGTTCAACAATTCTTCAAGCAATAAAACTCTTCTTGATGGTATAATCCTTAATGTAAGTAATTTTAAACTAAAATATCCCTCTGCCTTTATATTAATTGGTGGCGATTTCAATGAAGCACCAGATTTTGTTGCTGATAGATTTCCATCTAGATCTGTGTCTAACAGCGTTAACCCCTTAATAGGAAAGTTATGTAGATGTTTGAACCTGATCGATGCACTTAGATATTTAAACCCCGATAGCACCATGTACACTTGGTTTAAATCTGATCTTTCTCAAAAATCTCGTATAGACCTGTGGCTAATATCAGACTCTTTAATTTCATATTTGACATCAGCAGAAATTTCGCCCTCACCTCTAACAGATCATGCAGCAATTGATATGACTTTTTCTGATGATGAATCTAAGCGAAGAAGAAAAGTTAGCCCTGGTTACTGGAAGTTAAATTGGTCTTTTTTACTATCTGACTCTTATTGTCAGCAGATTAGGGACCACATTTTCATAAACAAGAATCTAGAATCCTGGAAGATTGCTTTTAAACATAATTTCTCCCCTCACACGTGTATTCTTTGGAACAATGAAAATATATTGTCTGGTAACAAATCATGTTTAACTGAATGGGTGAATCAAAATATCTTTTTTGTTTCTGATTTGTTCAATTCTGACGGGGACCTTCTTTCCTTTTCTGAGTTTGTGTTTTTGAAAGGTGCATCAATCTCACTAAGAGATTTTGATAAGGTGACTAAAAGTATCCCTGTCAGTTTAAAAACGTTGTTTAAAGCGCATTTATGTTATGGCTGTGTAAACAACCATTTTCCTACACTTGCATTTAATGGTGTTTATGTATTAGATAAAAAATGCAATAACTTTTTTATTAGAAATGTTCGGATGCCCCTCTAAAGCACAATCTAAATGGAGGATTTGTTATCCGAACTCTGAATTAAAAAACTCATGGACCTTTCCTCACACGAAAAAAAAAAAATGAATTCAACGGGTGACGTCACGGACACTACGTCCATGCTTTTTACAGTCTATGGTTATAAAATAGCTTTTTTTCTTTTTGCTCAGAACAAAACAAAACAAAACAAAAAAACACGAATCTATAGCACTTAAGAGATTTGACAAAATCACACACAGAACTGGCAAAAGGTACGGCAGATAACACGGAGCAGACGTCACAGCTTCTCAGGTATCTTCTCACGCAGCTTCTCACGCTAGAAAGGGGGGCGACGAAAGTAGGCTTGTTTGAGATGCGCCTCGCCTTGCCTGAAATGTAGGTGAGAGTAGGCGGCTGCAGTGAGGGGTATGAGGTGTATTTTGTATGAGGTGTATTTTGTGCATCTATATGGGTGTATTTTGTGCAATTTTTGCTCTTGCTATGCAAACTGACAAGAGAACAAACGTGTATACGCTCGCCAGCCGTCTGGCCAAAATCCCATAGTATTCAGGCGTCAGACGTAAAATATGAGACGTCAGACGTCACGGTCACGTGACAGCACGCACAATCTGCCCGCGTTAACGCGGCAATTTTGAACGCGTTTCTTTTGTACGTGTAGAAACGCACGTTTTTATGGAACGCCAAACGGGTCACATTTCGCCATTAACCAGACGCCTGGTGTGCAGAAAACGCCGTATTTTACGACGTTTTAGACGAAAAAACGCCGTAAAATACGGCGGTTTGTAGTACAGACGGCGTAAATTAGGGCGTTTTCACAGCAGAACCGCCGTTAATGTCGGCGTTTATTGATGCAATCCCAAACGCCGTTATTTTCGCCGTTTGGCCATCCATAATACGCCGTAATTTACGGCGCTCCATTTGACAAAGACGGCGTAAAAAACGGCGTTTTCTGTAATATTAAAATCAGCCCCTCCTTTTCTACACAGTCCAGCCCCTTTGATGCAGTAGGCAGTCAGACATGAGTAGTAGAATGTCGTTCTGAATGGCGATCTACTTCAAGGATCCTGTTTTTTAACGTTATGTGACCAACATTTGGACTTTCATCTTGTGATATTTTTACTTTTTCATTGGGTACACGTGTGTCTTCGTCTTCTTTATCATATGTACACAAATTGTGCACTTTTATTATCCTTTGTGTAAGTTGATGTGTCAAATGCAGCTGGTAAGTATGGGTTTCTGTAGTGCTGTGGTCTGCGTTCGTCGCAACCGTGCAGTGTTGCTTTAGTGACAGGAGTTCTAGTCTGAGGTCCGATCTTCTTTTCTCTCCTTTTCGTTTGTTGTGTATTAGAATGTCTTTTCAATTTGGGAGAAAATGCCCTTTCTGCAAATAACAGAAATAACAGGAACATTTATTATTCAATAGCCTGTGCGAATAAGCTGAACTAAGCAGTGGAGTCGGCTTTTATTGTTGATTAAATTTGATTTCCCATGTGAAAGCGCTTGTTTTGCTCGTTTAGGTATAGGCTTGCTTGCAGTATGCCTTGAGTACAATATGGGTACGTTTCTGTTGAATAAAAAAATTTCAAAATGCTGGCCTTTTTCTACGGTGACGCACTGCTGCCACTATTTATCATTTCCACTCAATTATGTCCTAATAATGCTATGTCGTTAAAACGACATAATTTTCTCGTTTAAATGGCACATTTTACCGTTAAAACGATATAATAATAATAATCTTGGCTACAGCTCGTTAAGCTGTAAATAAATTTATTCAACTGAGGAAAAGAGAAGACTCTTTGTTTGTTTACTTGTTATGGGGATAATTTAACCAAACTGTTATCAAGGCTGTAATCTTAAGTCTATTGAGCGCAAATAGTTCGCTTTGTTGACAGAGGATAATTAACTGCGCCTACCAGAATCCGAATAGATCTGGAATAGAGAAAGTGTAAACCTGATCCATGCAAAAAAGCAGATCCTGTGGCGTCGAGCGTAAAACGGCATCTCAGACAGCTTGGAGCATTTTGACTCTAGTTCGAAGCCATCTTTGGCCGAGCTCACTCTTCTACTTTTTCCAATCACGTATCAGACAGTAAAGGCATTTGTGTTCAGTAACATTAGGAAAATACTTGAATGCTTTTCAAAAAGAAAAAAAAAACATAAAATTGGCCTAAAATTAAAAAGTAGTCGTAAAAAAGGTGTTCCACTTATCTGCAACCTATACTTCCATTTAAATACTTAAGGTTGGAATAATATAACAGACTTGTCTAAAAAGAAAAAAAAATAGGATTAACAAATAAAGTTCCAAGGTCAACCCAAACAAGCCACTGCAACTGAAGGCGTTTAGGAAACAAGCGAACACAAACTTCTGAATGCCAAATTTGAGCCCTTTCAATTGTTGCACAATCCTGGTACAAGTACCCTGTGAAGTAGCGTAAATAAAGCAACATTCGTGTTAAATGATGTCTCCTGGGAATGTAACGCAAATCCTTTCCTAAAACATCCAATTAGTCTACTGTAGACAGTGACAACGGGTAATATATTCGAATCCGTGCATAATTTCTTCATTCGTTTAAATCGTTTCTAATTAAAACCAAAAATGAAAAAAACGTTTTTTTTTTGTTTTTTTTTTCAAAAACCAAAATGAAAAAAAAAAAACTTTCCTTATTGTTTCCATGTATAATTCAATAAA
>NW_015508481.1:0-543 GCF_001515645.1 Sinocyclocheilus grahami | reverse complement strand
AAGAGATTTTCTAATAGGCTAATAATAATAATAATAATAATAATAATAATAATAATAATTATTATTATTATTGTTTCGTTTTGTTTGGCAAACGAAAGTTAGAATTTTTTTTTGTTTTTTTTTGTTGGTGGGTTAAAAAATGAGCTTGCTATTTGTCCTTTCTCTTAGCCTGTCTTTACTGCCTATATCCCATCACACAGGATAAGAGTTCATCTAATGTACCGCTCTGCAAATTAGTCACAATAACGTTTCTTCAAACTGTCTGGCTGTTGTATATATATTTCTTGCAAATATACATCTCATATGAAGCACAACACTGCTCCTCTCGGATAACAGAGGAAATAACTGTGATAACAGAGGAAAGAAATGTCTGCTTTATTTTCTATACTTCCACAATAACAACAAAACGTTACAAATTGCTTTTGTAAAATAACAGGGAGCGCTTTCTGGCGCACCTTATGTCTAAAGGTCTGCTTAAATAAAAACAATCGAAAACAGATTAGTTTTTATTTAATTCGTAGCCTATAGCCTAAATTCAACAAG
>NW_015508480.1:19225-22452 GCF_001515645.1 Sinocyclocheilus grahami | reverse complement strand
TCTCAATGAAGATTTTGATATTCGCCCTTCTCTTTAATTATTATTCATTTAGATGGTAAGATTCACCACATGTTATACTATGCTTTAATTTTTTGTTTTGGATGTATTTTTTGCATTTTGGTATTTTCTTTGGTGTAAGTTTGAACATTTTGCAGTAAGGTATTTAGTGAAATGTATTTGTGCTTGTAATTTATTGCTGCTCTCACTTTTATGTGATTTGCTTTTTGCCCTTTTCTTACATGATTTGTTGATTGCCCTGACTTTTTTTTTTTTTGTGGTCATGTGGGCAATCATGTGATTTAGTGTTGTGTATATAAGGGCGTTGTCATGTATGTTCATTGTCTGATGAAGAGCGTTTAAGCTCGAAACGTTACCTGTGGTGAGAACATAATAAAATACTTCTCTATCTCTGGAGCTGTGGTGTGCCTACTTTGATGTTTTCATTCTTATTTTTAATTTCTGACAAACCCCACTAAACCACCAAACCTCCAGCTCTGTGGAGCTTTAGATTGGAGAGACACCACCTCAGAAATTCTTCATTTTATCTTTGATGTTTCTATGTGTGAATTTTATTGTTGAAGACTGCATGGAATAATTTATTGAGCCCTCTTTTCTTTCCTGGATTGATGTTTGTCCTATTGAAGCGGGAAGTTATGGTGAGACAAATTGGCAGGCTCGTTCTTTATATGAATGGCCAATAGCCTTTAGTTTGTCACAACCTGGCAAAACCACAGTTTTCTAGAATACTTGCTGTTGAAGGTATTATATCTAAGTGCATTTGTATTTGTATACGCTCTTGCCAACAAGTTGCGTCATCAATATTTTGGACAATTATCCCAGAAGAGAAATAGTTTTTTCACAAGTGGTTTGTTTCAGATTTTCTGAGAGAAGTTTGGGAATATAAGAATACTGACTTAATGTATATGTGTATTTTGTATTTGTGTATTTTATGTAAAACATTATTTTTTTATTTTAATAAAAACAAAAGATCAAAGGTTTAATTTATTTTTTGTATAGCAAAATTATAAAATTTATATGATTAATAAGATATTTCAATACCACAAATATTTTAATTAATACAAAGGTCAGGAGTACACCTGAGTATACTTACATATCCAACTTTATATAAAGAACTGTGCGTTAATATAGTTTTGCAACAAAATAAACAAAATCAGGCAGTTGAGATTAGAGAGAGAGAGAGAGAGCTGTGTGATAAGACCGTTTACATTTTGCAATTATATAAACAATCACACAATCACAAAAAGCAGGTTCGACAGTACGTATATACAATATATTTACTTGTGCTAAAGGTTTGTTTTGTCTACTTTGCATTAAGATAGCCCCAAAGTATGTACTGAAAGCCAACAATAGGGATATTTCCTTGAGCATAACTGGTATACAATGTTTCTGTCAGAGCTTTTGTCAACGTTATTGCCTCCGAGTCCGGTAATCTGCAATTTGAATGCATTTCATCCTCTTGTGCACGCCACCTATTTATACTGCTGCAGATGACCATATTAAGGTTCCTGCAGAGGGATCAGAATAAAGTGATTTTTGCAAAACATCTACTGTAAAAGAATTTCATATGTCAGGTCAAAGCAGTCCCCAACACCTACTGTAGAAAATGAGAGTGAGTGACAACCGTGGGGATAATTATGCTCTCAGGAACCCCACAAGCCACTGTAAATGCTCTTCAACACATGTAATTTCATAAAGTGATATGGCAGTATTATGGAATCTTAAATGTTCAGCTTCTAAAGATGATAAACTGAAGGCATTCTGCATCAGATGGGGGTTTAGAGGAAGCTGAAGTTTCCGGTAATGCATGTTAGGTGGATTATAGGATGCTATGGATTGTTTGTGATGGATGATAAGAGGTGTTATCATGTAAATATGCTATAATAGTTTTTCATCTTGTGTGTATAAACTGGTGTGGCTATCTCTCTCATTGCTATCGCTCCCTCTTCTCTACTTCCCTTGAAATGACAGGGTGAAAAAACAAGAACATGGCACTAAAGAAGAGGTCATCTGCTTTTCGCCAAAAATTCAATCCTTTTTTTTTCTGTGTAAAATGTGGCTACCTCACCTTCTCTCTCTCACTCTCACTCTCTTGATGGTATGGATGAGTGGCCAGCCCATTTAAACTGCATGAAGGACACTGCACGCATGAGAGGTGGCCTTGTTCTGCATGTAGCTTTTCTTTATCTCAACCTGCTTTATTTCATTCACTCTCTCAATCTGGACCCTCTTGAACTAACTCTAAAATAAGCCTTGAATTGGTACCAAAGAGCATTAAGACTCTTTTCCATTCTCCTCCCTCCCTTTTCTGTTCTACTCTGACTTGGAAGAAGGGAGAAAAGGTAGAAAACACATTGATATTGATGGAGGATTATTTATTTATTTACTTATTTATTTGTTTGTTTGTTTTTTAGAGCTAATCCTATTTAAAAAAAATGTAAAACATATGACGCTGAAATTACATTATGGACTCTACTGAAATTTTAATAAGAAATCAACTTTTTGTGTATCCTGCAAACATCTCTTTTTAAATTCCTCCCAGAAAACACTCTTACAATTACTAATGTATTTTTAGCTGTGTAGTTCAGTCAATCAAGATGACCGGTTTATTAGTTGCTTTATAATGCTTTTAAAAGATGAATAAAAGAGAGATAGACTATCTACCTTCAGTTTATAGTTGACTCTTGCTGAAGGACACCATTAGGACATTTTATCCACATTCTTATATATGATTGGATATTTTGTTCAGATTATAAAATACCACACATCTCTCACACACAGCATCATAGCTATTGACATTTCTTGTGTTGCAAGTAAAAGTTTATTTAATTTGTAATAAATATGTGTCTTTCCCTCAGGCACTGTGCTTGCAGCATGCTAAAGCTAACCTGCTCTTTTTCATCTAATATGTATATATATATATATATATGGGGGTTTTTTTTCGGTTTTTTTTTTTAAGTGTACAATAAAGAAAGAAAGAAAGATTACTTTTTTTTTTTTAAACGGCCTACTTTATACTTTGGGTAACAGAGTTGAATAGTTAAGCATGCTGAATGCTGTCAACGTTGAAAATAAATAGGGTATTTGTGCCTCTAATGCTTTAATGAAATAAAAAGGATTATGGACTGTGCCACAATGTAAGAAAAAAATGGATAAGGTCCTGGCAGAAAATGACCAGTACATTTTTCCATTAAATCTTTCAACCCCCC
>NW_015508480.1:7392-15933 GCF_001515645.1 Sinocyclocheilus grahami | reverse complement strand
TATGATATCAACTTATATATATATAATAAAGAGAGAGAGAGAGAGAGAGAGAGAGAGAGAGAGAGAGAGAGAGAGAGAGCTGTGTGATAAGACCGTTTACATTTTGCAATTATATAAACAATCACACAATCACAAAAAGCAGGTTTGACAGTACGTATATACAATATATTTACTTGTGCTAAAGGTTTGTTTTGTCTACTTTGCATTAAGATAGCCCCAAAGTATGTACTGAAAGCCAACAATAGGGATATTTCCTTGAGCATAACTGGTATACAATGTTTCTGTCAGAGCTTTTGTCAACGTTATTGCCTCCGAGTCCGGTAATCTGCAATTTGAATGCATTTCATCCTCTTGTGCACGCCACCTATTTATACTGCTGCAGATGACCATATTAAGGTTCCTGCAGAGGGATCAGAATAAAGTGATTTTTGCAAAACATCTACTGTAAAAGAATTTCATATGTCAGGTCAAAGCAGTCCCCAACACCTACTGTAGAAAATGAGAGTGAGTGACAACCGTGGGGATAATTATGCTCTCAGGAACCCCACAAGCCACTGTAAATGCTCTTCAACACATGTAATTTCATAAAGTGATATGGCAGTATTATGGAATCTTAAATGTTCAGCTTCTAAAGATGATAAACTGAAGGCATTCTGCATCAGATGGGGGTTTAGAGGAAGCTGAAGTTTCCGGTAATGCATGTTAGGTGGATTATAGGATGCTATGGATTGTTTGTGATGGATGATAAGAGGTGTTATCATGTAAATATGCTATAATAGTTTTTCAGCTTGTGTGTATAAACTGGTGCGGCTATCTCTCTCATTGCTATCGCTCCCTCTTCTCTACTTCCCTTGAAATGACAGGGTGAAAAAACAAGAACATGGCACTAAAGAACAGGTCATCTGCTTTTCGCCAAAAATTCAATTCTTTTTTTTTCTGTGTAAAAATGTGGCTACCTCACCTTCTCTCTCTCACTCTCACTCTCTTGTTGGTATGGATGAGTGGCCAGCCCATTTAAACTGCATGAAGGACACTGCACGCATGAGAGGTGGCCTTGTTCTGCATGTAGCTTTTCTTTATCTCAACCTGCTTTATTTCATTCACTCTCTCAATCTGGACCCTCTTGAACTAACTCTAAAATAAGCCTTGAATTGGTACCAAAGAGCATTAAGACTCTTTTCCATTCTCCTCCCTCCCTTTTCTGTTCTACTCTGACTTGGAAGAAGGGAGAAAAGGTAGAAAACACATTGATATTGATGGAGGATTATTTATTTATTTACTTATTTATTTGTTTGTTTGTTTTTTAGAGCTAATCCTATTTAAAAAAATGTAAAACATATGACGCTGAAATTACATTATGGACTCTACTGAAATTTTAATAAGAAATCAACTTTTTGTGTATCCTGCAAACATCTCTTTTTAAATTCCTCCCAGAAAACACTCTTACAATTACTAATGTATTTTTAGCTGTGTAGTTCAGTCAATCAAGATGACCGGTTTATTAGTTGCTTTATAATGCTTTTAAAAGATGAATAAAAGAGAGATAGACTATCTACCTTCAGTTTATAGTTGACTCTTGCTGAAGGACACCATTAGGACATTTTATCCACATTCTTATATATGATTGGATATTTTGTTCAGTTTATAAAATACCACACATCTCTCACACACAGCATCATAGCTATTGACATTTCTTGTGTTGCAAGTAAAAGTTTATTTAATTTGTAATAAATATGTGGCTTTCCCTCAGGCACTGTGCTTGCAGCATGCTAAAGCTAACCTGCTCTTTTTCATCTAATATGTATATATATATATATATATGGGGGTTTTTTTTCGGTTTTTTTTTTTAAGTGTACAATAAAGAAAGAAAGAAAGATTACTTTTTTTTTTTTAAACGGCCTACTTTATACTTTGGGTAACAGAGTTGAATAGTTAAGCATGCTGAATGCTGTCAACGTTGAAAATAAATAGGGTATTTGTGCCTCTAATGCTTTAATGAAATAAAAAGGATTATGGACTGTGCCACAATGTAAGAAAAAAATGGATAAGGTCCTGGCAGAAAATGACCAGTACATTTTTCCATTAAATCTTTCAACCCCCCCAAACAATTCACCACAAAAATGCAATGTGTAATTTAAAATGCAGGTAAAACACCTGTAAAAAAATAAAATAAAATAAAAAATCAGTACAGAAAATTCCTTCATATTAACAGTACACTGGACCATATTTTTACAGACTTTTCTTAAAGTGCAGCTTTAGCTATAGCACGTGTCTGTGTGTCTTGCCATTATTGTAACAGACAGATGCACAAGATTAAACATGTATGGGTGCAGCAAAACTTGCACTTCACTACATGAGAAAAAAAAGGCATTCAGGAAAATGACCATTAAGAACCATTTACCACACTGTAAAAAGTGCTACACCTACAAAGTAGGTTTTATATACTTTAAAGTTTACTATGCAAAACTGTTATCCAATCATAGCAGTGGGCGTTTACTTCCAAGTCTTCAATGCGGCACACCCATATAAATCGAATGTTTCTTGAGCCGGCCTCAAAACCAGGGTAGAATAGCCGATTGCTTATTGATTCTGATGTTTTTGAATGTAAAAACCTGGCGAATGTCATAAGTGGACCTCAGACAACAGTAGAAAATAATTTTTAAAAAGCCAGTTCATGACCCCTTTAAAGTGGAAGTATGTCATTTGTAAAACATTATTTTCCTATCCTAGCTTAATATGCAGAAGCAACTATAATGAAGTTCTTTGAATAAATACAATTATAAAAACATTATTCATTTGAGCATCCTGGCACAGCAACATTAGCTTAACTAATTGCATGAGTTTGTGCGGGACTGTCTTGCGAAAGACCAGTGGATGAAAGAGAGGAATGCTTAGGAAACCTGTTTGAAAACAGTCATGATTTTGATTCGGTTCAATTACATGATTTTGCAATTAAATTTATTTACACACTTCACGGATGGTTATATAGTTCAGTCATCGAATCTGTTAAATGTAAGCAGTGTTCTGAGTGTTGATACAACAGTCCAACAGCACTGTGACTTTTGACTGTTAAATTTTTACTGTAAACTTAACTTTTTGTATTATTAGTTGTTTGAGTTTGTACGTGTCTCAGTCTGCATTAGTTGTGGAAATTAATAACTCTTTCTGCAGATCACATCATTACACCAGGTGGCACCAAGTGACACTGTTTTTATGAGTGAGTCATTTGATTCATTCAATAAACTGATTCATTCAGGAATGAAACAAAACTGAATGAGTCGTTGAATCATTCATTCAACTGATTTGTTCAAAGACATTGAATCATTCTGGAACAAATGACTTGTGTTGTTCAGCATTGCAGCAGATCTGCGGTGCAGCTTTGTTTGGAAAAAAATTCGCTGGTGGAGAAAAAGACAACATATCTGACAGTATTGTGTCTAAAATGTAAGTTACTCATGATTAACTTTGTGTAGTGATGGTTAAATTCAAAGCTCAGAGAGTGTCGAAAACAGTACTATTTGGTGGTTAGTGAAAAATAAAGCAGCTAAAAGCCTGTGATAGAAGCTACATCGGACGAAGTACCCACCACACATTCCATAGCTTGATTCATGTTACGTGCACAAATAAAAGCCTAACAGTGTGTGTGTTTGTTGAATTTCTCTCTCTGATAAATTAATTTGCCCATTAAACTGTGGAATTTAATGCAGAGTAGGAATACCAATATGATGTAATGGAAGAATAATGTACACATGAATTGCATATGGCAAACATTTTATTTTTCCTGAAATAATTTGTATTTTCTGTATTACTTGTATGTTATTTAAAAATATAATTGAGTAAGTACGAATGACAACTTACTCGTAAAGTAAGATCTGGGGATTCTGACACACAAAGTGAATCACGCACGTGGTTGAACAGAAATCGAGGCTTCGTTTGTCATTGGTCACATGATTTCTACGTCTAAGAATTGAGTGATAAATTTAGATAAAAATAAAAATTTTCACTTTTCATTTCTGAGATGATAATAACTGACTGATGCATCTTGCTGAATTAAAAATGTAATGTGATCAGGTCATGTGACAACAGTGTAACATATTACTTTTTAAGATGTTTATCTTTTCATAACAAATTCTGTTGCACATACTATTGAAATATTAGATATATACTGTCTACGCCACAATACATAGTAAGCAGTATGCTAGAATTCCCTTCTTAATATAGCTATTGTGTGAACTGTATGGAATTAGATGGCCATGTAAATGCAGTTGTGCATGTTTTAATCTACACAGTAAATTCCAACTTGCTAAACAGGAAGCTGACATCAGGTCTTCTCCTCTCAACCCACTAAATCACCAGCTTCTTTATTGGGCTAATTAACCTCCAGCGGTCACCTCAATTACACCTGTGTTTCCGTGGTGACATAATCTTTCTTGCGGTTCATTTGCACCTGAGTATTAACAAATAGTGACTTGGCGACTGCAAATACCGTGATGACACACACACTGTGGCATTTTGCCAATGTTGTTTTTGTTCTTTTAGTTTCGCTGGGCCCCATTCTTCATATGTAGGTTACTGGATTTATGATGACAAAATCCTTGATTTGTCATCACAGGAAGTCCTTCCCAGTCATTCTTTAGATTCACAATTTGTGCAGAAAAATCTGTCCACAAATCTGATTGATTTGTTCATGAATCAAAATGTGACTCGCTGTCTCGTTTAGACTACTTTTATGATGCACTTTTATTGTCATTTTGTAGCTTGTCAGTCCTAGTCTCTTTGAACTGTCAGATGTAAAAGAGCCATGTGAATATTTAGAAAATTTAGATTTTCTTTGTGTGTATGTGAGTGTGTGTGTGTGTGTGTTCCATAAAAGATAGAAAGTCATACAGGTTTAATGAGACATGAGGATGTGTAAATGATGATAAAATGGCCTAGAAAATGCAGACGTAAAGAGTAAAACAGTAGACACAACCCTTATGAAACTTTGATATTCTTTGTGTTGCATGTAAGACAGGCAGTTAAACAGTTTTTATGCCATTATATTTAAAATTAAATTGTGTGATGTTGTAAGTTCAGTGAAATAATAATAATAATAATAATAATAATAATAATAATAATAATAATAATAATAAAGTTTTTTAATTTAATTTGTCTACAACTTTTTTGAAGACCACTTTGGTGGTTCTTGCTTATTAGAGATTGAAATTATATAGAAATTAAATGGCTTACTAAAAGTCAGTTTTGTTCTGACTGCTGTTCCACAGGGTTTTTAAGTATGACTAATATGATTGATTTATGTTAGTTTATTTATATTTGTAGGAGGAACGGGTTACACTTTATTTTAAGGTGTCCTTGTTACAGTGCAATTATACATTTAAGTACTGAGTAATATTAATTAACTACATGTACTTACTATATGGTTAGGATTAGGGTTTGGCTTAGGGTTACTTGCATGTAATTTTGCATAATTAATTGTTATTATAATAGTAAGTACATGTAACGTGTAAAAGGACACCTTAAAATAAAGTGTTAGTGTTAGTGTTAGTCTCAGAATTATTGCACACCGATTCAATTGTTCTCTATGTTTTTCATGCACACATGTATGCTGGCTCTCATTCAGTCTGTAAAGCTTTGTAACGTTGCTGTTTTCCAGATGTGTTTTGTCCATGGAAACTGATAGGTGATATGTCCTGTCCTCTGTTCTTCCCTCCTTTGCTCTTTGACTCTGGGTGACACCCACAAGAAGTACATCACAAACCAGATCTTTTTAACATTCTTCCAAGAATTTGCCAACAAAAGCGTGAGATTTCAACTCTAAATTATCTTGTCTGTGTTGTTGTGGCCACATTCAGTTTATAGCTCCTTATTTATTTATTTAGGATAAGGAGACATCAATGGCATCCTTGAACACAGTTTTGGTGTCTACATAGATAGATAGTTACAGAAATAAACTTAATCTTAGGAAGATAGGGAAAGATCCTGAGGGTGCACATGCCTCATGCCACAATATGAATAAGCATGCCTTCTTACTTTTTAAGAGTATAGAGCTATAAAGACGTCATTTTATTTTGACAAGGCATCCATTTTCTTGTGGGCTAAAATTGATATTCTGGATAGGAAAGCCTTTGTAAATTAATTGCTGCAGTGCATAATGCATATGAAAAAGAAGGCTGATTTTTGCTACATGAATAAAGCTCACCCATCATGATGACAATTTCTGACTTCTAAATGTGTTATTTATTTTATCACTGTATATGTGCAGATATAAATCATAGAGCTGTGCAATCACTCAAAGTAGTGTTGACTTACTGTATCTTTTACCATCATTCAACTGATCTCACAGAAGATGTCTCTTTACTCCCATTGATAGTAGCCATATCACATGGCTGCTCATTTGCATAAATTTAGTTTTCAGAAATCGCCAATCGCCAGTTGAATCTTTCGATCACTGTTGCTGAAAACCTTTTTACAATATGTCAAGAACTGTCCGATTTGTTTTTCTTTTCTTTTCTTATATTATATTTACATATAATTATTTTGCAGACGCTTTTATCCACGACTTAAGGAGAACAATAGAAGCAATCAGACCAACAAGAGAGCAACACTAAACAAGTAATGTGACAAGTCTCACTTAGTCTAGCACAGTTCACATAGCATGTTTTTTTTTTATATATATATAAATTAGAAAAAAAAAAAAGAATAAGTAAGCGCTAGTATCAATTAGTCAGGAATGATGTGGGATATCTTCGGCTCGTTGAAGACCACTCTCGCTGCTGCAATTAGGGTCAGTTGCAGAGGCTTGATAGTACATGCCGGAAGGCACGCCAAGAGAGCATTACAATAGTCCAGTCTGGAGAGAACAAGAGCTTGGGTGGCCTGCTCTGATAGGGTCTAATCTTCCTAATGTTGTATAAGGCAAATCTGTAGGACCGGGCCGTTGTAGCAATATAACTTAACTACCAAACCCAACTCCAAGGTTACTGGCTGTCCTGGAAGGAGTTATGTTTGATGAACCTAGCTGTATAGAGAAGTTGTGATGAAGTGCTGGGTTGGCTGAGACCACGAGCAGTTCTGTCTTAGCAAGGTTGAGTTGAAGGTGATGGTCCATCATCCAGCCAGAAATGTCTGTCAGACAGGCTGCAATGCAAACAGCTACCATTGGATCATCTGGTTGGAATGAGAAGTTGAGTTGAGTGTCATCAGCATAGCAGTGATAGGAAAAGCCATGTTTCTGAATGACCATAGTGGATAGGCGAGAGGGAGAGATTGAGCATAGATTACGCCGAAAGGTGACCTGCGGAGGAGTATGTGTTGTGTCAGGAGTCTGTTTGAGGTTAAAAGTGATGAGGAACTGGTCTGAGGTGTGCAACGGAGTAACTAACGTGTTGTCAGTGGAGCAGTAGCGTGTGTAGATAAGGTGCAATTGGTTAACCGATTTGTGAGTAGCCGTAGTAGACACTCACTTAAGATAAAATGAGGCAAGCAGAGTGTTGAAGTCAGCAGCCTGGGGTTTTTCTAGGTGGATGTTGAAGTCACCGAGTAGTACTGTCCTCAGGGACGTTTGAGAGTAACACACCCACATCCTCCAAGAAGTTACCCAGTTGACCTGGGGGACAATAAACAACTACAAAGTGGATTATAACAGGGTGGATAATAGTAATTGTGTGTGATTCAAATGAACTGTTGCCTGTAAGAGATAGTAAAGGATCAAATGTCCATTCATTTGAGATAAGTAGACCAGTACCTCCACCCCTCCCAATTCGGGTGAGGGGTGTGGGAAAAAGTAAAATTAGTGGAGAGGGCTGCAGGAGTGGCAGTCTCCTCAGGTTTGATCCAAGTCTCAGTTAGGGTTAGGTTGAGACTTGAATGAGTAGCAATGGATGAAATAAAGTCTGCTTTCTTTACGACTGTAAGTTCCAGAGACCAATTGGAATAGAGAGTAAAGTAGTAGAGGACATATGGACAGTAGCAGATTGTTAGGATTGCACTTCCTCCAATATACAGAGCGTGATTTACGAGTGTTAGTAGTAACAGAGATTTGAAAGCACATAGCGAGTACATCTGATTAAAACAAGTAGTGTCTTGTTAGTGTCCTTGCACTTTTCAGTATGGACAAAAACAGATAAAACATTCTTCAAAGTATACTCTTTTGTGTTCCACAAAATAAAGAAATTCACAGAGGTTTGAAACAACATTAGTGTGAGTACATGATGACAGAATCTTCATTGTTTGCTGTACTATCTCTTCAAGTCTCCTGAGCTGTGAAAGCTCAACCTCGGAGCAATAAAGTTAGCTTCTTGGTAGATTAGTCAACTTTTCATGCAGGGAATAATTATTGTCATTGTTGGCATAATGCATTTGGAAATTTTCTGTATGTAAAAGTGATGGTAGGCTGCATGTACAGTACGTGCCTGAGAGAGGGAGAGATTGACAGTGACGGACACCCTCTTCACACTTTGACAGAGATTAAGTGTTCTTTTGATCTTTCCTGTATATCACAGTTTGTGTGTGTGTGTGTGTGTGTGTGTGTGTGTGTGTGTG
>NW_015508480.1:0-6275 GCF_001515645.1 Sinocyclocheilus grahami | reverse complement strand
CGACCACAACAGCTTGAAGTTGTCTAATTTGACATGGTCTCCCTGGTGCACTAATAGTAGTAAGGCTGTGTATACATATCCTTACAAGTACAATTTTAGCTGTATTATTTGTGTCCCCTTCAAAAATTGCTCTTGAGAAATGTTATGTTTATTGTTCCCCCCAACTGTTAGAGAAAATGTACACCCCTATGTATACTGTGCACTGTATGCATACTGCATAGAATTTCATAAATAATAGGTCATACTCAACATTCAAATCTGAATGTTGAATATCACAGCAAATCACACTAAATTCCAGATACATATTGCAGTTAAATTAACAACTCATACAGTGATGGGTTTAAATGTCACGGTTTCGCTATTTCTCCTGTGTGCTGCCTCCTTCTCTTTCTCTCACACGCAAATTGCAGTTTACAGCTATTATGTTTCTTTATCACCTTCAGGTATACTAAAAGTTTAAAGATCAGCACTCTGTTCTGTCTAAGTGTGTGGGGGTGTGTGTGCCTGCCTGCATAGGAACAGTGTTTTTGAAAAGCAGATGCACACACACACACACACACACACACACACACCGTTTCTGTTCTCATTCTGTTCTGCAGAGAGAGTAATTACTTTTCTGGGCTGCTTGGATGCTTTGAAAAGGCAAGCAAGCATACACATGAACTCACACAAAGTTTTTGAAATTCTCTGGAGGCCATATTCCCTTGTGGCTCACTAAAATTTACTCAAAGGCTTTTTTTAACCACATAAGTGTTCTTTAAGTGTTCTTTAACCACATAAGTATTTTATTTATTTATTTATTTTGTTATTGCCCTCTGAGGTGCTGATTGGAGAAAGTATTAGCTGAGAGACAACAAAAATCCAAAATCTGTAAATAAAATGGTCCACTTGAAGTTTTCCCCAGAGCGAGAGTTAATCAAGAAGCAGAAAATGTGAGTTGGGTAACCCCCCCCACCCCCCTCTTCAACACACACACACACACACACACACCATGTGCACAGGTAGTAATACCCTCACAAACACACATGAATTCTTTAGACTCCTATTCCTCTTCCACTTCAAATACACACACCCAAAAACGCACACCCAAAATCATATATTTCATATTTTTATCATATTATGTCACATTTTTAATGTATCTATGCTCTGAGATTTTTTTGTTTTTTTTGCGCTATTTTACTGTTCATTCAAAGCAAGAGGTCAAAGTTTGGCTGGTTAGCATGATCTACAGTGCCCCCGCTGTTTTGAACTATTCAGAACAGCACCATTCCGGGGGCAAAAACAATAATTCTCCACTGAAAGCTGTTCAAAAATAGCCATACACTTTGATTTATTTATTTTTTTCTAGGAATGTAAACCAAAAATATTTAATTATATTATAACATGCTTTAACCAGTACAGATTATTTTTGGAGGACTCTTAAAAGCATGAAATTTACTAATTTATAATGCCTATTTTCTAGCTTTAGGATAATAAAGTCATCAACACTGAAATCTGATTGGATATTTCATTTGGGTGAATGGGAATTATGCAGTTAAATAGATAAATCAAATTCTAAAGACACCAGTTTCTAGTATTTAATTGAATAAAAGCTTGATCTCCCTTCACAGTTAATGAAAATAGTGTCTTTTCAGAGTATTTTTTTTACGGATGTGCCTAAAGGGTGTATAAATGGACCATTAGTTTTATTCTATGTGCAGTACTGTATATTCTTGTCCCGTCTCATTTGTGTATACTTATAGTGCCTTTATGTGTTCAGGCACACTTGTGTATGTGTGTGTGTATTTGAAGAGGACATACACTGAGGACATACAGTCTAGCAGGATGGCTGAGAGAGAGATGAAGTTGATGAATGAGTATGTACCTTTGTGTCTAGAGTGGCACTTGCTTCAGAGAGAGTTGATCTATTTACATTGTACACAGTAAAGTGTCCAGTGATCTCTACCATATCAATCAGTTTTTGTCCTCACAAGCCACAACCACTAGATATAACAAGTGGCAGGACATTTTGTCTCTTGCTTGGTTTTTTTTTCTTTATTTTTTTTCTTCCCAAGCAACTAAAATAAATTATACATATTCAATTATATAGATTTTGTTTATTTCATTATATAGACTTTTTTTACATAACCAGTGTAGTCTGAGTTTGACAGAGGTTTTTAGGCTGTGTCTTTGTGTAAAAGCTTCAGTCTCATTTGTCTTTCATTTTTTTTCAAGTTCTTTTGTTTTTCACTTTTCTAAATGTCAAAATTCTTTATCATCTTAGCAAGACAATGCTTTGTAAGATTCTTGCCGATTGAAAGTGAAAAAGACATGGTCTGTATGCATTAATAAACACTGGAAGGAACAGGATGAAAAACTTTCTCTTGAACTGAAACTAACTATAAATCACTGAGTAAACGCAGCTTAAACAGTCTTATGAATGTAAACATAAACCTTACTGAAACTGACATGATGATCTTATTTATGTACAGCTCTGCTTTGCATATCTTTTGCTACATTATTTAGTTATTTACATTTGAACATTGTCGTTTTCTGGTGTTAAACTGTTGTTTGCTTGTTACATGTTTTTTTACATGCATATTTTATGCACATTTTAGTCAGCAATGGTGCAATATGCTACTTTAAAGCAAATAAATTATTTATTTTAAATGGAAAAATTAGTATAAAAATGAACTCATTATACAGTGTAATGCTAGTACTGTCACTGCATATACATGTGTTGAGAGAGAGAGAGAGAGAGAGAGAGAGAGAAAAGGCTGATTTAAACGAGTAAACCGGAGACTGTTCCTGCAGATTACGTTTAATAAATCTTGAATCTTGACCAAGTCTTTTTAGACTTGGGAAATGCTGGGTTTTTAAAGTTACAGGATGTTGCATACTTAATCAGACTTTTTTAAAATAGCAAGAAAAATTAATTTCTCATGATATAACGGTTTAATACTTAAATTTAGATTTTAAACAAACAGAATCTTTGCATAAAAATGACCAAAGTTGTGGGCAAAGTGATATATACTTTAATTACAAGTCAGTCTTATGGAAGAGAATATTGTGTTGTTTGTTTTTAAATATTAATGATTGCATTCTGAACTGTGTCTGAACTGAATCTGAAATAATCTATCTCTGTCAGAAGGATTTTATGAACTTTGGGAACTTTATCTCATGAAATTTACAGGGGGACAGCTTTAACTTCTTTAAAGTATTCTGCCATTCCTTTTTTGTTCTTGTCAAATAGGGACTTTTTCTTCTCCTGAAGCCTAGGCCTCAGATACACTGATTGGCTAATTGAACGTAGACTTTCATGTTGGCGATGCTTGTACCTGAGCGATGGAACTTGACGGAAACTTTGAAGAAGAAAGTCAGTGCGTTAATCAGAGTATCTGTCAACTTCAAACACTGTCACAGTTTTACTGTTGCACACAGCTCAACACAAACAGACATGCATACACACTAAAAAACACCTAGACACACATAAACCCTCATTGCACTATTCTTACCTAGTCTTTCATTTTTCACACACACAGACACACTTTGGCATAGCCAGAGCCTGTGAATATGAGAAAACTCACTTTCATTAGCATTGGCAGTTTGATGTTCATACGGAAACTTTTATTAACAAAGTTCAGCATCCAGTAAGCCACTCTGCAGCCATCAAGCTGGTAAGACAGCATATCCTAACTCAAATGACTTCCTCAACCTTTGAAAATTCACTTGGACATTTTGCCTTAGTGTGCCCACAGAGTAATCCATTGTCATCTATTCCTTCAGAAAATTCCAGTTTCAGGTTGTTCCAGACTATTGAGTGAAAAATTTAGTGCTCTATTACACGTTTTAGGACTACTTTTTTCTTCTTCATGGCTCTTTATGGCTAGTGGTGTGTCAGGCAGCATCTATTTTGGGCCAACTTCTAAATGGTTTGGTTTAGGTCTTCAGTTCCACTTCAACTGTTTAGCGCCACCTGTTCTTTGGTCTTCCTCTCTTTCGTTTTCCCTCTGGTGTCTTGCTTGCATCGTGCGAGTAGTTGTTGGTTAGAGCTGTCATTTTCCAACATTCAAAGCCATAAAGTAAGGTGGAATGTATTATTAAGAAGTCTATTGAAAACTATGTGTGACTAACAGAACAAAATTTAGATTATTCTCTAATGATCTTTCCATCCAGTGAGCTGTTAACCAGTTTGGCTGGAACATTGAATCAGTGATTTGAATTTAATTTGTGAGCAAAGCATTCAGACCGGTCTTGTGAACCATTTAATTTAATTTAACTGAATGATTCACTGAAAAGAACAATTTATTCTTGAATTAGAGATTCTATCACACATGTCCAAAAGAGAGTTAAATAACATTTTAAAATTTAGACTGGTCCTCACATAAATATATTGCCAGCCTTCAGAAAGCATTTTTTTGTGTGTGTGTGATATTTTAATTGTACTTCTCCATGAAATCAGTTAATGTGGACTGGAAATGTCTTGCTTCAAAAAGCACCAAAACACTAGTAAAATTATACATTTAAATCATATGTTATTACTGGCATGAGTAAATGATGACATGATTGAAATGTTTGTGCAAATTGTACCTTTAAACACTCTTGCAACACGATTGCACGTATCAGAGAATGAGACATGGAGGCGGGCTCCTTCAAATTCCCAAATGTGTGCGTTAATGAGGGTTTCCGGACTAAAGGGGGTCGGAGTGAGAGCGCAGTCCGTCTGTCTGGGCGAGGGTCTGACAGGGTCAGGGCTAAGGTTTAGTGGTGAGTAAGGCAGTAATTAATTTTAATATGTAACATAACTCGGCGCTAATGAAGAGAGAGGCTCAGATGCAAAGATGTAATAAACGTGAGGAAGAGAGAGACAGTGAGTTCAAGCAAATGTTCAGAGCATAATGAATGCCTCTGATGATTTTTGTTGTTTGTTTGTTTTTAAATATTAATGCAAAGTGAAGCAGTTTTGTTAAAATATTTTTCTTCGTTCTTATAGCTGAACAGTTAATCACCCAGACTTTGACATTTTTTACTTGATATCAAATATCAAAATTAATTGTATTTCAGAAAAAAAATGCTTGTCATATAAGAGGTGTATTAAAATTATTGTATATGTGAATTGAATTTTTTAATGCAATTGTTCTTTTCATAATGCATTTTGAAAAAAAAAAAAAAAAAGCAACTGGCCTTAATAGAAATTAAAAATAAAAATTGAAGCTCACAAGTTACAGAAACCATTTTTTTCTTTGTTTAATTGACTATATGCACTGTTATTTCCTTGTTTTAGATAAGCCAGCTCAGTCATTTCTGGTCAACTGTTAAAATCAACGGTACTATACAGCGCCCTTTGCTCGGTTTCTCTACATAATCCATTCACAATTTGAAGAAAAGTTTTGTCTGTCTAAGAGGACCAAACGTCCATGTATACAGTTTCAGGAATGACAAAAGCGAGTGAATCCAAAATAAAACATCTGATGAGTCGATGGCAAAAAACAGAGCTGTGCATTAAGTGAGTCAGACTAAATTCAGAGTAACAAAACTACAGCAGCAACAAGTCTGCTGACTGAATATATTTAGCAGCTTCTACAGTTTAAATTAAAATTAATAATCAGTAATTAAATTAAATCTAAAAATATTTCAAAATATTTAATTCATTATTATTTAACTGTTATACCGATAATAATTATCTTATTTAATTTGCAGTTAACTACTTAAGTATTTAAATAATTTACCCTTCTAAGCTGTTGGTGTCTGGGCTTATTTACTTGCTATACTTTATACTTCAGTACAGTAAAAGTACGGTAAAAGTACTAACATTTGTTATAATAGTCATTTCATAATAAATCCAAAAGCAAGACCTGGAGAAAAAAAATAGGGAGTTGAAATGGCAACTGCTAATGAGTGATCCTCTGCTGCCATCTACTGGTTATAATGGTAATTTCATGTCAATTTCAACTTAAAAGTCTTTGTTTTCCACCAAGATACACATTTTGGCATATTTTTTCTTGTCGTATTTATGAATAAAAAGTGAATATTTAAAGTTAATTTTACTGCACAGCTGTAGAGTTGAGAAATAATAAAGGCTTTAAGATATTATAAGTGTTTTAAAAATGTGATCATGACTATGAAGGTCAGTTATTGATGATCAAGAATACCATTATGATGTTTATGAGATTTTATCGCTAGCTAGCTAAAGTTAGCCTAAACAGTTAAGATAGTGTTTGGTTGTCAGCATTTAAATGTACAGTTACTTCTGTAGGTACTCTCCTGGGACCACCAGGCTCGGCATATAAAATTAT
>NW_015508479.1:21371-22455 GCF_001515645.1 Sinocyclocheilus grahami | reverse complement strand
ACACACACACACACACTCTCTCTCACACACACACACACACACTGTGGAAGCTGTGGTTTACAGTGAATACAGTGCCTAAAACCCTCTTAGCTGTTATAAATTCACTGCAAACCACGGCTTCACGGGGGTTACTACTTTTATAAAACGGTTATTCCATATACGTAGTAAGATTTCACAAAATAAAACAGAGCAAATAAAGTGTAATGATATTAATAAACAGTATTCTTCCACCAAACAATGTAGCTCCTCAGAAACAGTTGTGGTTGCTACAAAGTGGTTGCCGAGCAACACACAGACGTAAACAAAGCTGCGTGTTACTTTGTAGCGTCATTTACAACAGCTTCGAACACAGCTCAGCCAATCAGAATCAAGCACCGGAACTCTCCGCTTTATAATAAAGCCTTACTTTCATATGATGTGCAATATGAGTATGTGACCGACTAATCCTTAAAAGAAGCATAAAAACATGTTACTTGAAATAAATCAAACTTTAAATAAAATAAAAAACAATAAACCTATTTTATTTTAGATAGTTGCCAAGGCATCGTTTCTCATTTTCATCTAACTTGAAATAAAACGAGTTAAGAAAAATAAAAATTCATAAAAACTGTGCAGACACACATATATATATATATATGAATATAAATTCAAAATATAAAAAACGCTAGTAGCAAAACTACAGATATGGTAAAAACTATTTTAAATAAAACGATCAAGGATGTAGACAAGTTTTTCTGTCAAGTCATATAGTTCATAAATAACATCAAATATTTTAACAGAAATGAAAACGAGCCAAATGCAGCAAACAAACACTAGAGACCCATGAAGCTCAGCAGCTGTTGGAGAAAAACCGGCTCGGGTCCGACTAGCTGGCCTTAAACCAAGCGCTGCTCTTTCAAACATATTCATAATCACCAGTCCATGATTACATCTGCAACATGTGATATTCTCACCTTCACAACAGCCAAGATCCCCTAAAGATGAAGCCGTCAGAAACTTGGTTTGATGGTCTTAGCTGGTTTAAGCTGGTCTTGGCTGGATTAAGCTGGTTTTAGCTGGTTTAAGATGGTCTTAGCTGGTTTAA
>NW_015508479.1:15483-20926 GCF_001515645.1 Sinocyclocheilus grahami | reverse complement strand
TGGTCTTAGCTGGTTTAAGATGGTCTTAGCTGGTTTAATACCTAGTTTAAGCTGGTCTTGGCTGGTTTAAGCTGGTCTTGGGTGGTTTAAGCTGGTCTTAGCTGGTTTAAGACCTGGTTTAAGCTGGTCTTAGCTGGTTTAAGATGGTCTTGGCTGGTTTAAGACCTGGTTTAAGATGGTCTTAGCTGATCTTGGCTGGTTTAAGATGGTCTTAGCTGGTTTAAGATGGTCTTAGCTGATCTTAGCTGGTTTAAGATGGTCTTAGCTGATCTTAGCTGGTTTAAGATGGTCTTAGCTGGTTTAAGACCTGGTTTAAGCTGGTCTTAGACTACTGGGAACCAGTTGGAAACGTTTGAGCGGAAACCTGTTATTTCCAACATTATTCTGGTGACGAGAAATCGATGCCATCGAATGAAGCAATAAAAACATTTGACTGTAATCTGAACACAGTTTGGAAATGACTCGAAGGGAACACGATCTGCTCACGTCGCATCCCAAAACCAATAGAAATACACATAAATATAGAGCATAGTTGTTCATTTAAATTGTGAAGCACTTATGCAGCATGGCTGTATTGGTTATACTGCCTGTGATTAAAAATACTGCATTACAGTAATGAAAATAGAACAAAAAAGTGGTAATGGCTAAAAATGTGTTTCACTATTATGAAAATAATGTGACAATGCAAGAAAAAAAATCTTTATCTATCTATCTATCTATCTCTCTCTCTCTCTCTCTCTCTCTATCTGTCTCTATATATCTATATTATAATGCCAAAAATACCTATTTTATGACTAAGGATTGAACTATTTCATTTTTATGACACATCGCGTTAGTTTTGTGCTGAAATCTGAGCTGGAGGTGCTGATGTCTTGCTTCGGCAGCGTATCCGATCATCCCCTTCTTCTGAGGTCGGTGTGCTCATGACAAACACAGCTACTGTACAAACAGGGCTAGAGGCGCGAGTGTGCGGCACGATCCCGTCTGAACTGCGACACACACACACACACACACACACACACACACACACACACACACACGGTCTACGGAGGGTGGTTTCACTAGGGTCCTCTGAGGCTGATACAGCTCTCTGTGTGTCTCAGCGTCGTCTTCCTCCTCGTCCTCGTCTCTTAGCAGGAGTCCGGCCCCGGCCCCCGACAGACTTCCCCTCGTCCTCCGGCTCTCTGGCGACGGCTTCTTCCTGTGCGAGCGTCTCCACTTCCTGTCTGCTGCAGGACTGTAGGGTCTGCGGGGCTGGGTCTGGACTCATGTGGTCTGCTGCGTCTCCTGAGGTTGAGCCGGACTCTTCGTGTGTCTTTAAGGCTTTATAACGCTGCACAGTGACAAATCAACAACAGATGCATTTTACATGACTGCTCACAATTCTGATGCTTTTCTAAAGCTTAGTTATGAGGGAATAAATTAATAAGATTGCATAAATGCTTTAAATAGTGAGTCGTTTGTAGCGGAGCAAGATACAGTTAAAGACATTTGCTTCCATAAGATGTAAAATAGGATATTTAATAGTGTTATTGTTAACTAAAAATGAATATAAATGTAAATATAATATCAAATAAATATAAGATGAAAAAGACATTAAAAATTTAAACAAAAATTTGATTAGATTTTTAGATTAGATTTAATTAAAAAATTAAACGACAAACAAAAAAAATCTAATATCTAAAAAATAAAATGACAAAAACATAAAATAACTCAAATGTAAACTAAAATTAAAAAAAGAAAACATAAAAATAAAAACTAATTCAAAATATTAATACTATAATTGTATAGAAATAATGCTAAAATAACACTGATTCCAGAAAACAAACACACACACACACACACTACAACATTCCTATTCCTAAACTTGAGCAACTTGTCTCCTCAGTCCCCAGACGTTTGCAGACTGTTATAAAAAGAAGAGGGGATGCCACACAGTGGTAAACATGGCCTTGTCCCAACTTTTTTGAGATGTGTTGATGCCATGAAATTTAAAATCAACTTATTTTTCCCTTAAAATGATACATTTTCTCAGTTTAAACATTTGATATGTCATCTATGTTGTATTCTGAATAAAATATTGAAATTTGAAACTTCCACATCATTGCATTCTGTTTTTATTCACAATTTGTACAGTGTCCCAACTTTTTTGGAACCGGGTTTGTATCTCTATCTCTCTCTATATATCTGTCTCTCTCTCTAGCTGTCTCTATCTATATCTCTCTATCTCTATATCTATCTATCTATCTCTCTGTCACTCTCTCTCTATCTGTCTCTATATATCTATATTATAATGCCAAAAATACCTATTTTATGACTTTAAGGATTGAACTATTTCATTTTTATGACACATCGCGTTAGTTTTGTGCTGAAATCTGAGCTGCTGATGTCTTGCTTCGGCAGCGTATCCAATCATCCCCTTCTTCTGAGGTCGGTGTGCTCATGACAAACACAGCTACTGTACAAACAGGGCTAGAGGCGCGAGTGTGCGGCACGATCCCGTCTGAACTGCGACACACACACACACACACACACACACACACACACACACACACACACACACACGGTCTACGGAGGGTGGTTTCACTAGGGTCCTCTGAGGCTGATACAGCTCTCTGTGTGTCTCAGCGTCGTCTTCCTCCTCGTCCTCGTCTCTTAGCAGGAGTCCGGCCCCGGCCCCCGACAGACTTCCCCTCGTCCTCCGGCTCTCTGGCGACGGCTTCTTCCTGTGCGAGCGTCTCCACTTCCTGTCTGCTGCAGGACTGTAGGGTCTGCGGGGCTGGGTCTGGACTCATGTGGTCTGCTGCGTCTCCTGAGGTTGAGCCGGACTCTTCGTGTGTCTTTAAGGCTTTATAACGCTGCACAGTGACAAATCAACAACAGATGCATTTTACATGACTGCTCACAATTCTGATGCTTTTCTAAAGCTTAGTTATGAGGGAATAAATTAATAAGATTGCATAAATGCTTTAAATAGTGAGTCGTTTGTAGCGGAGCAAGATACAGTTAAAGACATTTGCTTCCATAAGATGTAAAATAGGATATTTAATAGTGTTATTGTTAACTAAAAATGAATATAAATGTAAATATAATATCAAATAAATATAAGATGAAAAAGACATTAAAAATTTAAACAAAAATTTGATTAGATTTTTAGATTAGATTTAATTAAAAAATTAAACGACAAACAAAAAAAATCTAATATCTAAAAAATAAAATGACAAAAACATAAAATAACTCAAATGTAAACTAAAATTAAAAAAAGAAAACATAAAAATAAAAACTAATTCAAAATATTAATACTATAATTGTATAGAAATAATGCTAAAATAACACTGATTCCAGAAAACAAACACACACACACACACACTCAAACAAACACACAATCATTCTCACACACACACACACACACACACACACACACACACGTGCACACTCAGACACACACACGCGCGCACACTCAGACACACACACGCGCGCACACTCAGACACACACACACACGCGCACACTCAGACACACACACACACGCGCGCACACTCAGACACACACACACGCGCGCACACTCAGACACACACACACTCTCACACACACACTCTCACACACACACGCTCACACACACACGCTCACACACACACGCTCACTCTCACGCTCACTCTCACGCACACGCTCACTACACGCTCACTCACACACGCTCACTCGCTCACACACACACACACGCTCGCTCACACACACACGCTCGCTCACACACACACACACGCTCGCTCACACACGCACGCTCACTCTCACACGCACGCTCACTCTCACACACACGCTCACTCTCACACACACGCTCACTCTCACACACACGCTCACTCTCACACACACACTCTCTCACACACACACACACCCACACACTCACTCTCACTCACTCTCACACACTCACTCTCACTCTCACACACACGCTCACTCGCTCTCACACACGCTCACTCTCACACACGCTCACTCTCACACACGCGCTCACTCTCACACACGCGCTCACCCACACACACACGCTCACCCACACACACACACACACACTCACTCACTCTCTCACACACTCACTCACTCTCACACACTCACTCACTCTCTCACACACTCACTCACTCACTCTCTCACACACACACACCCCCACACACACACTCACACTCTCACACACACCCCCACACACACAGATACACACACACTCATTCTCACACACGTGCACACTCAATGTGACCCATACAATGTATTGTTGGCTATTGCTACAAATATCCCCCAGCGACTTAACACTGCTTTTGTGCTGCAGGGACACATATTATAAACATAAGAGCCCATTAAAGTGTCCACTTTAATATTTCAAATAACTATAAATAAATAAACATGGGTGAAAATGTTGCCTTGTCATTATGTATGAATTAAACTACACACTTATTCTCATTAAAAAACAACTCATCGTACTCATTTCTATTATGTTTTAAATTACAGGGTTCCTGCACATTTTCCATTTCAAAATTTCACATTTCAAACCATATTTAACATACATGGTTCATAGTGCATTATTTTCAGGTATTAAAGTACAGTCATCTGTAAATATTAGGATTTTCTCAGGGGGTTTTTCATTGATTTTCTTGCACATACACACACTTTTGCACGCACACAAGAACAGTTTTCATGCCTCTGAGAAACTATTGACACGAGCACGGGAGCATTTTCTAGTTTTATATATTCTAACCCATTTCCTTTGTGCATCACTGCCATCTTACTATGAAGAAACGAGAGCTTGGGTGCACATGAATTAAAAGAGATCTATTTGCTCAAAATTTAGGCTAGTACCTCTAATAAAGGCCTAATGTCCCGTTTAATGCAACAACATGAAATACAGCTCTGTGCATCGTCTTATTCGAGTTCAAGGGTCTATAAAAGACTGGCACTGTAAAAAAAGTGTTCAAAATGTCTTTGTTTAGGGCAGAGCGTCATATTTCAAGGCCTTAGCTCTGCTTTAACTCGTACTCTGTGTGACGGCCAAAAAACACTGTGAAATGAGGCACTTTTTATGAGGGACGGATGCGCTTTATTGGACTTCTTTTGGACGGTTGAAAAATAACACCCATTCACTTCCATTATAAAGCTTGGAAGAGCCAGAATTGTACTGAATATAACTCTGATTGTATTTGTCTGAAAGAAGAAGGTCATACACACCTAGGATGCCTTGAGGGCGAGTAAATCATGGGGTACTTTTCATTTTTGGGTGAACTATCTCTTTAAACTTTTAATGTTTTGATGCTTGAATAATAATAATAATAAAGATAATAATAGAGGAAGACCGGTCTGTCGCTGATGATTACCCACCGTACACAGTGTCAGAGTCGAACTCCTCGTCTTCGCTCAGATCCTCCAGTGTGACCTCCATCTGCGCAGCCACACCCTCCTACAGGAGAGAGAGAG
>NW_015508479.1:0-13061 GCF_001515645.1 Sinocyclocheilus grahami | reverse complement strand
GAGAGAGAGAGAGAGAGAGAGAGAGAGAATTGAATTGAAATTGAGAGTCAGGAGAGCTCAGCACTGCACATGCAGAAAACACTGAGACTCGCTCACCTTCCCGTTCTCCTCTTCCTCTCTCTCGTCGTCGCTGCATTCGCCGTCCTCTTCACCCAGAAACATGTCAGCGTTGAGCTGATCCACACCAGCTTCACCCGACGCCTTCCACAGCTGCTCACACACACACACAACAACAGCATCAATCAATCATTATCATTTTTTTTATATTATTTTCTGCTTTCACTTTCATTTTAGTTAATGTTTTAGTGATCTTCTTGTGAGTTTTTAAAAAATATTTATTTCTTATTATTTCTAATATTTATTTTAAATATATCTGTATAGTTTTTATTTAGTTTTACTTATCAGTTTTGATTTATTGAGTTTTAGATATTTTAGTACTTCAAATTAAACTAAACGAAAATTAGAATTTTTATTTTTTAATTTTTAATGTCTTTTCTTAAATTTATTCTACACCCAAGTTATTATAGTTAACTAAAGCTAAAAATTAAATTAAAATTAATACTTAAACATTTTTTAATTTTAAATAAAATAAATGTTAACTGAAATAAAATATTATTATTAAATAATAATAATAATAATTAAATAAATATAATTAAAATATTTCATTTTAATTTAGTTTAACTTGATATACTATAATAACTAAAACTGAAAAAAAAAAATCAATAAAAACTATACAGACATAAATTTGAACTACTAAAAATTACCAAAAAATAAAAAAATAAAAACAAAAATCACACAACAAGGCTTCTAAAACTTTAACTAAAATTAAAAAGAAAATGGAATTGGTGTAGGATTTACATTGAAACTATTTTAACTCCGAAATTCCACAAATAATTACAAAGAAATGGCAAGTAACAATGAATTAAATGTGAATACTGAAATAGTACTTTCTGGTAAAAAATACTCTAATAATCTTTGACTCATTTTTTACCGTGCCTGTCCTATAGACTGCGATCGTAAGCGCATGTCTGCAAACATTCATTTTTTTTATTAATTTTTACAAGCTAAAGGACGAGTTAAAATTCGATTCTGTGGAAACTGCATGCTGCAGACGCCGTGCATGAACGTTATTGCATGACACAAGCTCACCTGCTGGACGCGCCGCTTGTGCTCCGGAGACTGCATGTGCTCCACGAACTCTCTTGGGGTCCGGAAGTGCAGCTTACAGACGGTGCAGCTCGAGCTGGACGAGCGACTGCAGCGCTGCACAAACACAGGCTTCCATCAGCTTGAGGTTAAGTTAGGAGCTTTCATGCATCCAGACTAGTCATGAGCTTTCACCTTGTGCTCCTTGGTTCTGCGATGCTCCATGACGTTGGTGGTGAAGTGCGTCTGGCAGGTGGAGCACCATCTCTGCAGACCCGGCCTCTTCTCACTGCAAGAGCGCCGTTCAGAAATGCATTGAAATGCAGACAGTTCAGAAGGTGAAGCACGAAAACAAACCGATGCATCAATCATTCCTGCGACACGAGAGAGTGCACTTTCAGTCATGCAACTTAAAGTGTGTGCATTTCAGGAAAGATAGAAAGAATATTAAACTGGAATATTAACTAGTAATGCACCAAAATTTTACCAACCGGAAAAATCCATTTTCAGTGAATGGGTACCGTCAGAACGAGAGCTTATGAAAACATCACAGCACTCCAGTCCATCAGTTAACATCTGGAGAAAACAAAAGCTGAAACACATCCAGCATTAAGACATTTTTAATGTCTAAAATATGAGTCCATAATAACGCTTCCTCCAGTGAAAAAGTGCATCTGCTGTCGTCTCTCACATATGTGTTTAGAGCCGTTTAAATGCTGCTTGATCTGTGCAGATTTCTCTCCTGATTCAGACCAGAACACTTTCTCACGTTATTATAGATTATGGACTCGTATTGGAGTTAAAAAGGTCTTAATGCTGGATTTGTCTCAGCTTTTGTCTTCTCCAGATGTTAACTGATAGACTGGAGTGCTGTGGATTATTGTGATGTTTTTAACAGCTCTCATTCTGACGGCACCCATTCACTTGCAGTGAGCTACATTTCTCCAGACCTGATGACGAAACAAACTCGGATGGCCTGATTCCCTTAAGCTAGCGAAGCATAAATGCCTCAGAAACTCTCACCCGTCTCTGCGAGCTCCTTGCAGGGACTCCTGGACTCGCGGCAGCAGCGTGACGAGACACGCGTTGCTCATGTGCTGGATCTCCATCATCTTCTGCTGGTGCGTCAGTCCGTTCATATGACTCTGGAAACTCTGCACACGCAAGATTTCAACTTTACATTTATGCACAAGAGGAACAAAAGCACTAGTCAGATTGCAAGATTAACCAACGAGTGCATTTTGCGTGCAAAACTCTCACACCAGTTATGCTGCTAATATGTGAGCCTGCAGCACAAAAGCAGTGTTGAGTCGCTGGGGGATATTTGTAGCAATAGCCAACAATACAGTGTATGGGTCACAATTATACATTTCTCTTTTATGCCAAAAATCATTAGGATATTAAGTAAAGATCATGTTCCATGAAGATATTTTGTAAATGTCCTACCGTAAATATATCAAAACTTAATGTTTGATTAGTAATATGCATTGCTAAGAATTTCATTTGAACAACTTTAAAGATGATTTTCTCAATATTTAGATTTTTTTGCACCCTCAGATTCCAGATTTTCAAATATTGTCCGATCCTAACAAACCATCCATCAATGGAAAGTTTATTTATTCAGCTTTCAGATGATGTGGCCAAAAAAAATGGACCCTTATGACTGGTTTTGTGCTCCAGGGTCACATATATCAGCTCATGCAAACCATTAAAGCGGAGCGATTTCAGAGGAACACACTTGCTGGTTATGGCAAGTGATGTTGCAAATATAGCAGAAGAACTTGTTGGAGGTCTCTGCCGCTGCGTCTCCGAGCTCCTCAGGAGTGTCTGCGGTCTCCTTGATCTCCGAGACCGAATCAGAGCCAGCGGCGGCGGCGGCGTCTGGACCCTCTCTGATGCCTTCATCTAGAGCTTCAATGCTTTCAACCTGCTGAAGATCAACAAACGAGACGCATTTGAACTCAAGTGCTTCTTGAGTAGACACAGCTCGAGTCCATCCTGGGATTACTTCACCAGTGTCTCGGATCATGTGGATGGCACAAACCTCGGCCGCTTGACTTGGTTCGTCTGCTTCAGCGGCCAGCGGCTCGTCCTCCTGCAGAGTGAGCTCTGAAACACGGAGTGAGTCCACCCTCATTAATCACACACAACCACACGCTCATCCATCTAGAAAAGTATTTACACCTCAAAGCACAACATGGTTTCCAGAGACGGGCCGACGATCACAACCAATCAGAGCATGATATTATTACACAGTTATATATATATATATAAATATATACACACACACACATACATACACTCTACCAGTCAAAAGTTTTTGACCAGTAAGAATTGTAATGTTTTTTAGAGAATTCTCTTCTGCTCACCAAAATACAGAAAATACAGAAAAAGCAGTAAAATTGTGAAATATTTTTACTATTTAAAACAGCTGTTTTCTCTGTGAGTATCTGTTAAACTGTAATGTATTTCTGTGATGCGCAGCTGTATTTTCAGCATCATTCCTCCAGTCTTCAGTGTCACATGATCTTCAGAAATCAGTATAATATGCTGATCTGCTGCTCGAGAAACATTTCTGATTATTATTATTATTATTAATAATATTTAAAACAGTTAAGTAAATTTTTTCAGGATTCTTTGATGAATGGAAAGATCCAAAGATCAGCATTTATCTGAAATAAAACGCTTTTTGTAACATTATATACTTTTTGTAGCATTTAAAAGCTTAGAGTCAGTGTCATTTTTTGGAGAAAGAATGATAGAAATTAATAGTTTTATTTAGCAAGGATGCTTTAAATTGATCAAAAGTGATGATAAAGACATTTATAATGTTACAAAAGATTTCTATTTCAGATCAATGCTTTTCTTCTGAACTTTCTATTCATCAAAAAAACCTGAAAAAATTCTACTCGGCTGTTTTCAACATTGATAATAATAATGTTTCTCGAGCAGCAGATCAGCATATTATACTGATTTCTGAAGATCATGTGACACTGAAGACTGGAGGAATGATGCTGAAAATACAGCTGCGCATCACAGAAATACAGTACACTTTAACAGAGATTCACAGAGAAAACAGCTGTTTTAAATAGTAAAAATATTTCACAATTTTACTGCTTTTTCTGTATTTCTGATCAAATAAATGCAGGCTAAATTAAAATGTTACATTTTATATATATTATATATATGTATATTTATATATTATAGTTAAAAACCATAAGAAAAACATTTCCGTTACTTGAAATAAAATAAATATAATAAAATAACTTTAACATGAAAATGTAAAAAAAAATTATAAAACGAATACTAAAACAACGCTGTCATACCTGCTAAGGACCATTTTTCAGGTCAAATAACATTTTTACTGAAGAATTAGTGTTAAAATTGATGTGCCTTAACAAAAAAACACCAGCTTTACATTTCTGCGTTTAAAGCCTCCAGTTTTAATCTTCCTCCATTGTAATGGCATTACTGCATTTAAAATTGTACAAAGTGAGGGACAAATTATTTAGTAGTTGACAGATGTGATAGATGCTAAAAACCCGAGAATATTCCCTTCCTACCTGCAGGATCCGGGCTCTTATATTCATCGCTTTGAGCCGATTCGGTCTCCACAGGTTCTTCTGACCTGCACAAACACACAAAGCGCATTTAAACACACTCGCAGCACACGGATCAATCTGACATAGACAGATGGAAAGTCACTGACTCTTGTGTTTTGTGTTTCTTGGCCGCTGGTTCATCGGGCTGCTCTGAAGACTCCTGACTCCCCGGATCGACTGCAGCGGATGCTTCATCCGCTGTTCACAGCAAAACACAAACCACAGACTTTCAAAAACAATCATTCGGATAGATTATAATAGCTTGAAATATTGTTTTGTGTTTTTTTGGGAATCGATCTATTAATTAATCTGTATGACTCTGTATGCATATTCAAATGTGATGTTATGCATTCAATTGTGCAATGCATTTTCATGCACTTAATGCATAATGAATTCAATTTCAGTTTGTTAAAACATCAAATCATATGACTTGATAGATTTATAGTGTTTTTTGCAAATTAACCAATGTGATGCCTGCACACTTTGCATTTTATTCATTTATGCAATGCATTTTCATGCATAACGACTTAAATTTGACAGTTTGTTTCGGTCATGATTTAATGATACATCTGTGGTGTGTTTTGGGAATCAGCTTATAAATTAATCCAGATGACTCATGCATATTAAAATCACATATGCATATTTCTGATCAAATAAATGCAGCCTTGATGAGCAGAAGAGACTTCTTTAAAAAACATTACAAGTCTTACTGATCCTAAACTTTTGAATGTTCAAAATATCGGTTATCGGTCTGGAATAATCGGTATCAGTATCGGCCCTGAAACACACATCAGTCGACCCCTAACACGTATGACATTATTTTAAGTCTAATCCTGATGTCAAGGTTAGACTTGTGTCCAGTGACAGAAGAAAATGCAAACGTGACCCAGGTGTTTTCTGCTTCTACTGCATCCAAACAGCCACAGAAAATCACAGACAAGTTTATTTATACTCTTCTATTTATGTACATTTTTTTGACATTCAATGGTATTTGAACACATTTCCACTCTTCTGCAGCTTGCAAGTTAAAGGATACATTTTGAAAACTTCTTTTTGTCATTGATATCGAAACGTTTGTTATTTGGATAAACGCATTACAGCTGATGCATATAAAAATATAATCTTAATTCTTATTTTACGAAAAAAGTGTATATGATGGAAAATATTTATTGCTGTTTTTGAGCTCGGCATTAGATAATATTAGGCCTTTGTTGCAAACCAGCAGAATCTTTTCTCAAGATGCAAGGCTGTGTAATGCATGCATAATCATACAATCTACATACACCTGAAAATAATCAAATCAAGTGAAATAAATAAAAGTGCACAAAATATGCAATATAAAATACAAAATGAATTGAATTTAAACATGTGGATAAGCTCAAAGTGCAAATGTAACATTTCAGCCCTATTTAACGGAACAGTAATTGAAGAGACGCAATACAATATTTCAAGCTATTATAATCTATCCTTTAAGACTAGAATGATTGTTTTTGAAAGTCTGTGATTTGTGTTTTGATGTGAAGTGCATGAATATGCATTGAATAAATGAATGCAGAACACCAGTTTTTAATATGCATGAGTCATATGGATTAATCAATAAGTTGATTCCCTAAAAAACACTATAAATATATCAAGTCATATGATTTAAGTTCTTATGCATTAAGGGCATGAAAATGCAATGCATAAATGAATGCATAACATCAAATTTGAACAATCTTGACTGTGCATGAGTCATATGAATTAATTAATAGACTGATTTCAAAAAAGCAACATAGATGTGTCATTAAGTCATTAGATTTTTGGTTTTATGAATGGAACAATACAAGTCATTTTGCATTAAGTGCATGAAAATGCATTGCATAAATGAATACAGAAGACCCATTTTTAATATGCATGAGTCATATGGATTAATTTATAAGTCGTTATGCATGAAAATGCATTGCATAAATGAATCAAATGCAAAGTGTGCAGGCATCACATTGGTTAATTTGCAAAAAACACTATAAATCTATCAAGTCATATGATTTGAAGTTTTAAACTGAAATTGAATTCATTATGCATTAAGTGCATGAAAATTAATGTCAAAATTAAGAATAACAAGGGTTCTGACAAAAACTTGCTTTTAAATGATTTTATCAGTAAATCGGTTTTGAAAATGGCCGATAACCATAAAAAAAGCTCAATATCGGTGCCGATAATCGGTCGGATAATCGAAAGGTTTTGTAGAATTATTGAAAACATTCGACTTGCGACGTTTACATGATTTCTGCATATATTTGGTTTATGCGGAACTGTTTGACAGAGACATGTGACCTCAAAATACCTCTGCTGCTGCTGGCTTCTGATTGGCTGTCGCTGCTGCCCGCAGATTTCTGCTCGTTTTCCCTCTTTCTGTCCGGCTGACGAGCCTGAAACTCCTGTGTGTGTTCAGTTAGCCAGAGAGTCACAGATTTACCAAATAATATACACCACAATAGATTATTTATCTGTTTAAAAGTGATTCATGCACACTGCTGTTTGGGATCAGTGAGATTTTAAATGTGTCGTCTCTTCTGCTCATCAAGGCTGCATTTATTTGATCAAAAATACAGTAAAAATTGTGAAATATTATTGCAATTTAAAATACTCGTTTTCTATTTTAATATACTTTAAAATAGAATGTATTTCTGTGATGTGCAGCTGTATTTTCAGCATCATTCCTCCAGTCTTCAGTGTCACATGATCTTCAGAAATCAGTATAATATGCTGATTTATCATCAATGCTGGAAACAGTTTTGCTGATTCATATTTTTTGGGGGAATCTGTGATACTTTTTTCAGGACTATTTGATGAATAAAGTTAAAATAGAAATCTTATTCTAACAACGCAAGTCTTTATCATCACTTTATTTATAAATTTAACACATCCTTGCTGAATAAAAGTATTAATTTCTTTTTTTTAGAATTATATATATATATACTGCCTCCAATCTTTTGACCGGTAGTGTATATTGTTACAAAAGACTTCTATTTTAAATAAATGCTCTTCTTTTTAACGTTTTATTAATCAAAGAATCCTGAAAAAATATTGAAAGTAGGAAAAATTAGAAAACAGCTCCTTTTTCGTTTTTTTTCTCTCCAAAAAACGAAAAACAAGAATTCAGCTTAAATTTTCATTTTTCGTTCAGGGGTAGACAAATGAATTAACAGCTTGAATATTCGATTATTATTCGTAAAGACGTTCTGCGACTGAATAAATGCACTTCTTGTCAAGAGAAAAGTGACAGAAGCAGCAGTTGTGAGTGGAGCGGCGAACCCTGCGTTAATTGCGGTAAATATTTTTAACGCGTTAAACTGGAAAAAATAGCTAGTGTTAACGCGCTAATTTTGACAGCACACATTTTTTCATAATTATGACTTTTAATGCCATAATTTCTATTGTTGTCCATTTTAACTTCTCGTGTCTTTCTATGCCATAATTATGACTTTTTATCTCGTAATTTTGACGTCATAATTCAAACTTTTTTTTAATCTCATAATTAGGACTTTTAACTCAGAATTGATTTATGCTATAATTTCAACTTTTTATCTAATAATTATGACTTAATCTTGATGACTTTTATTTCATAATTCCCACTTTTGTCTCAATTTCAACTCAATTACTGCTTAGTACGTCATAATTTTGCTTTGTCTCATATTTTCATGCCATAATTCCATCTTTTTATCTCATAATTATGACTGTCAATTTAATCTTATAATTATGATTGTCATAATATCAACTTTTTTATCTCAATTACTTTTTATCTCATAATTTCAACTGTCAATTTCGATTTTTTTCATAATTATGACTTTTTAGATCACAATCCCATCAAGAATTCAGCTTAAATATTCATTTTTCGTTCATGGGTGGAGAAATTAATAAACAGCTTGAATATTCGATTTCTACATGTGGGCGGGAATTAAACACCTCTTTCTGCTGATTGGTCAGCCGAAGATCAAACCGTGCCTTCTTCAGTTCTTCTGCAGTATCATGCAGCAGAATAATAGTCCTCCGCTGCTGCAGTTGTATGGATTCTTAACACATTTATTGCAACTACATTTCATCTTTTTTCATCAAACAAACAGGCTAATGAATAGCTGGACACAACTCATGTGTTGAGTTATTCATGAGCCTGCATAGTCTATACAGGCAGAGTCTAGACAGGGCTTTCTTCTGTGTAGATATAAATTCTATTCTTTGCATCAGCTGTCTTAGCCTACCCTGCTCACCCAGTAAGTCTGTTTGTTTAAGTAAGAAATTAATTTGTTTCAAAATAAATATTTTAAACACTAAGACAAAAAGGAAGGAATAATAAATTGGCTTGGGTATATATAGGCCTATGTTCACGCAAGAACTGTCATTCTGACTGACAACCGGAGAACAACTACTGTTAGAGTTTTATAATGTAGACTTGTGTTTTATTACAATTGATTATAATTGATATGCTATCTCAAAAGGATATGCACTTGTGCGCGGCGTGAGCTGCTGGCTGCGCACGGCTAATGAATAGCTGGACACAACTCATGTGTTGAGTTATTCATGAGCCTGCATAGTCTATACAGGCAGAGTCTAGACAGGGCTTTCTTCTGTGTAGATATAAATTCTATTCTTTGCATCAGCTGTCTTAGCCTACCCTGCTCACCCAGTAAGTCTGTTTGTTTAAGTAAGAAATTAATTTGTTTCAAAATAAATATTTTAAACACTAAGACAAAAAGGAAGGAATAATAAATTGGCTTGGGTATATATAGGCCTATGTTCACGCAAGAACTGTCATTCTGACTGACAACCAGAGAACAACTACTGTTAGAGTTTTATAATGTAGACTTGTGTTTTATTACAATTGATTATAATTGATATGATATCTCAAAAGGATATGCACTTGTGCGCGGCGTGAGCTGCTGGCTGCGCACTCGCACTGCAACGCAAGATTTTCATCAAATATAATAACTTGCCATTTCGGTTTGTTTCTCACCAAACCCTCAGAATACCTTCAGAATGCTTGGAATATACGCCACGAGATGCATAGTCGTACGGTAAAATGTATATTTTTAATTTTATTAATATTTTCATTTTTCCACCCATGAACGAAAAACGAAAATTTAAGCTGAATTCTCGTTTCTTGGAAAAAAAAACGAAATAGGAGCCGTTTTCTCATTTTTCTACTTTCAATGTTACATTAAAAAAACGAATGGTCGAATGATACACGGATTTTCTTCTCCCCACAATTTAGTTTTTCATCTTGCATTTCTGTTTTTGTCACAGAATTAAAAAAAAAAAATTGTTTCCCCATCTCACAATTCTGACCTTTTTTCTTGAATACCTTTTCTTATACCTCTTGTTTCTTGCAAGCTTCTGTCAGAACTGCGAGAGAGAAAAATAATTAATTGGTGAGATAAATTAATTATAAAATTATTAAAAATATATATAAAAGTGTGACTTTTCTATTTGTTCTATTAATTCTGTAGCACAAATAGGCTTCCATACATATTTAATCTGGCTTACACATTAAAAACAGTGCAAATTCTGTCTTCTAATTTTATGTTAAACAACCTGTTCATTATCTAACAGCCGGGGCTTTTCGCCTAGATGAAAGAGATTATCCAATCAGAACACGACTCATTTACATATTTAAACGCGTAGTAGCAAAAAAACAACAAACCCGGCTTGTTTCATTGAAAAGGTCAGAAAGAGGGTGATAATGTCCAACAAAATGGAAAAACTAAACGTTTTGTGCAATAAACCACGACTAGCATTGAAAAACAAACCATACAACAAGAGTAAAGCGCACAAAAGCACACCATAAACCAGCCTGACCGATCAAAACAATACTCAAACCCGCGTCGCCTACATAGACAGCAGCATTCACAGCACCCTAGATAAACCACACCACATTCCCACAGGACGCTGTCTAGAGAGGCGCCTCAGCAGCTTTGGGACGCGGCCGTGAGCTTTAGCGGTGTGCTAGTTGCTAAGAGCTAGCTGTTAGCGGTCAATAAACACGACAACAGCCGCAAACCTCTCTCACAGCGATCGCGTCCTGAACCCTGGCGCCTAACTATCTGCAGAGTAAAGCTACTCACGAGCTCAGCCGACGGGACGATGAGTTTAACAGAGAAACGAGCGGAGGCCTGTTGAAGCTGCCTCATTAGCTAACACGCTCTCGCCGGTATCGTGATGAGCGGCGGCGGCGCACAGCGACCCCTGCAGGACTGGAGGAGCGGCTGCGCATTACAGCCGTGGTCTAGTTTCATTATTTATTGCACACTCTCCATATTGTGTGTTATGTGCATCTGTGCTTGTACAGCATGATCCTTCAGCATCAGACACAATCATTCTAATGTTAATTAATAACAGATTGCATGCCTTATATTTGTTTAAAAATAAATGTTATATTGAAATAATTATACATACATACATACTGGTAATTTTATGAGTTCCTTTTTTTAATTATTGGGTGCATATGCATTGTATATGTTTAATATATTTAATGTTTCACAAAGGGAAACTATGCTGCTTATTATTTTCCTGAAAATACGTGGTTTTATAGAATTATTAAAAATGTTCAAAATAAAATTAATTTATTTTGTGTTCTGCAATACTCGGGGAATTAAAATTTTTAAAGCTTATTCATTTGTGCCTTTTATTTGTTTAGTAAACGATTAATTAAATACATTTGCAAATAAATAAAAATAATTATATTTAAATAATTATAAATAAATACATGCATTCATAAGTTTATCCATTTGTGCCTTATATTTGTTTAGTAAACAAACAAATAAATAAGCTTTCATCCTACTACAGGAGTGAAATTACATTATACTCAGATGAGATTGCTTTTAAAATACTTTCCCTTTTTGATTTGATGTTATTCGTTCGTTTATTTTGTGCTCCGCGATTTTGTACTGGGTTATTAATATTTAAAGGGATAGTTCACCCAAAAATGAAAATGTGATGTTTATCTGCGTACCCCCGGGGCATCCGAGATGTAGCTGACTTTGTTTGAACACAAACGAAGATTTTTAACTCAAACCGTTGCAGTCTGTCAGTCGTATAATGTAAGTGGATGGGTCCCAGAGCTTTGAGAGTCAAAAAAAACACAGCAATGTCCAACATCTGGCGTGCGACGCGTGTACGTGCTCTGCTATATACACAGATATATACGTAGATCCTTACGTAGCACAGCCCATAGAAACAGTCACTAATGAGGCATCTATGTATATATATCTATGTGCCAGAGCACGTACACGCGTCACACGCCGGATGTTGAGAACGCGGTGTATCAGAGGTAAAAAACGATATAAATACTGTTCAGTTTCTTGCACAGACTGATCGTTTCGTGTCTTAAGACCTCAATGTGTCATCACGAGCCGCAGGGTTTAATTTGGTTTTGTTTGTGTATGTTTTTTTGACTCTCAAAGCCGTGATTCCCATCCACTTGCATTATATGACTGACAGACTGCAACGGTTGGAGTTAAAAATCATCATTTGTGTTCTACTGAAGAAACAAAGTCACCTACATCTTGGATGCCCCGGGGGTAAGCAGATAAATTTGGGTGAACTATCCCTTTAAGGTTGCTCCATGTGTTTAGTAAACAATTAAATATAAAAATAAAACATAAATAAGCTTTCATCCCAAGTGCAATGATGCAGAGCTGTTAAAATCATCAAGGACTCCAACCACCCTGGTAACTGTCTTTTCATTTAGCTGCCGTCTGGTAAGCGCTTACGCAGCCTGATGGCAAAAACCGAGAGACTTAGAAGGAGCTTCTTCCACCAGGCCATCAGGCTCTCTATTAACACCAACATGACTTCACTTAATTATCAGTAAGACACTTAATATGCTGACATTGCCACTTGCACGCAGCAATCTCTGTTATATTTTATTTACTTACTTTTTTAACTCTATTGCTGCTATGGAACTACTCTGTACAACCTGTTTGCACATTCTTCTCTCATCTTAATATTTATTAAGTCTACAGTATACTGTCCTGCACATTTTATTTTATTCTTATTTTTTTTTTATCTTTTTTTTTCCATACCTATATTTATATATATATTTTTCTTGTGTTTGTACTCTTTAATAATTGCACTGTCCATGGAGCGGACCTGACTTACATTTCACTGCTGGTCATATATTCTCTATATAACCATGTATGTGACAAATAAAAATCTTGAATCTTGAATGAAACTGTTTTAACTTTCAAAAGTGCGCCGACTAGCGACAGAGAGCGGCACTGCAGTGTGCCCTCGCTATGGGGGTAGAATTGTTGCTTAATTCCAAATAAATAGAATGAG
>NW_015508478.1:8500-22460 GCF_001515645.1 Sinocyclocheilus grahami | reverse complement strand
CAGACAGACAGACAGACAGACAGACAGACAGACAGACATATATATTTTGATAAAACATTGAACATGTTATGATGACATTGGAGTTTTTTGTCTGGAGGCCTACAGGAGTTTTCCTGCACTTCAGATGATACAAAGGTCTGTTTCAACAGAATTATATAAAAGTAACATTTCCTTGACTGTATCATCAGCTGACTTCAAAAACTGCTCATGCCATAAAAGCTTCATCCATAAGATTGTCTGTCTGGGAAAAACATGATGCGCGTTTGCGTTTAAGCCCCGCCCCCAGCAGATACTTCAGTCTGATGACGTTTGGGACTTCAAATTCATCCCACACACCTGAGAGCATCATTCACCTGCGGACAGGTAAGACTGCTTTCATCTGTTCTTTCACACACAGAACATAACTGAGATATTATATGACTTACATCAAGCAAACAATGGTGAGGTTTTCAGGGTTAAAACTACTGAACTGTTTAGGTTCTATAATTATAGATTTGTAAGACGAGGAATACATTCATGTTTATACAACCAAACTAACAGAAAGCAAGATAGATGAACAGTTTTGTTAATGTCAGATCTCAGAAGCACTGACTGATTCTCTTTTACACACACACACGCACACACACACACACACACACACACACACAATGAGTCAGAAACCTGTTTATAGAGAATACCAACAAAACAATTTTAATAAATGACCTCCTCTAGTGAGCTTCACCACATTTAGAGGAACCAAACCGTCCTGATGACTTCAGAATCGCCTTCATTAGTCAAATATATCTCAGAAGCAGATAAAGTTGTATTTACTCATTCCAGTGCCTGTTAGCAGGAAGTAGAGCAGCTGTCCATTCATCTTTAGTTAGCGATCATCAGCAGCTCTTTAGACACACGTTTATATTATCCCTGTATTGTGGTGCTTAGCCTCAGTTTTTATGGTTTTTAATGGTGTACTTCTTTACAGTTCTGACGTAATTTCAGAGAAGCAGACAATAAAACAGCTACACTTTTAATGATCAGAATCCATATTTAAAACAAAGCTATTTTCTAAAATGATGCTTTCCTACCTAACAAAAATATGTTCTTAGTACATTTTGCAAATGTTCCCAGTGAATTTTGAGAACAGTATTTGTGAATGTCTTCTGAATGTTCAGAATGTCTAGGTTTTTTTTTACTTTTTCATTTTTCTTTTCTTGGTAATATACAAACATTAAGGCAACATTCCATTTATAATTTTTCCAAACGTTATGGGAATGTTATTTTTGAATGTTCTCTGAACTTTTTGAAACAAGTAGTAGCCTAACATTAGAAAAATAAAAAAATTTAAAATTCTCAAGCGTCCAACTGAAACATTTTAGGTAAAAAAAAAAAAAAAATCAAACACTTAAAAACAAGTTTTTAAGTTTTTAGAAAATTATCATAGAACAGATATATTTGAATGTTCTATTAATGTTACTGGAAGAGGTTTAAGAGAAGTTTGTCAGAAAGTTAGTCAAAGTTAGTTGGGTTTACTGTTACTTTTGATTCATTTAATGCTTCCTTGGTGAAAAAAAATTATTAAAAGCAAACAAACAAACAACAACAACAACACAAATACTGACCCCATACTTGAATGGTAAAATAATATAAAAGATAATAACATTATCTATCACAGTAACTGCTGTGTGTAGATTCTATAGTTATATAATAATAATAATAATAATAATAATAATACAAGACAGACCCATGTCGTTGACCCATGTATGTATGTATGTATGTATTAGATAAATAAATAAATACATTTCATTTTTTTTTTAGGAATAAGGAAAATCTGCCAAAATGTGCTGCAAGGGTTTCCTCAAAGTCATGATGTTCGTCTTCAATGGCGTTATCTTTGTGAGTATGATCATTGTTGAGTTCTGGGGCCTGTACCATGATGGTAGTTGAACAAATTCAGAGTTACAGGATTAGTGTTGAGTTGACAAAACCAAACCACTTCAATCCGGCTTTGTTGGCACCGTGATGCTGATCATCAACTTTCTTTGTCACCTCAGGCTTTGATCCTGAGTTTGTGGAGCGTGTGTGACATCACTGGCGAACAGCCAGTCACGAGCCTCGGTTAAAGATTAAAGGTTTTGCTAAAGATTAAGAGATTGAAGAATATGATGTATTTAAATGCATTTACAATTTGAGAAAGTACTTGTTCATGAAAGAGGACAGATAAAAGAAACGATCTTGCTCTATCAGTGCAGTCACAAGTGAAACTTGTTAAGTTAGTTTATATAGTTGAAAATATACAGCAATAGATTCTCGAACATGTAAGGTCATGTAGTCATTTTTAAAAAGCGTTATCTATTGATTCTACAGCTTATTTATATTGCATACGATCTGTATATATTAACATTCATTTAAAATAAATGATTTATAATAACTGTTAAACTAAAATTGCTTGTGTGTAATGGATTAATAATAATAATATAAACCATATAATAAGTATATATATATATATATATATATATAAGTAATTATCATTAAACCCAGACAATTATTATTTATTTACTTTAGTACTAGAGACCTTTAATTTGGAGCAAGATAAACTGGGGAAGTTACTTTTTTTGCAAAGGTAAAGGCCCCTTTTAAACTGAGCTACCATAACCCTTATCAGGCAAGCAATAAAATAAAAGCTCCTTCACCCACTTCAGTCATGTTTCCACATGCAAAATTGTATTTTATTGCATCATTAAACTGTAAAATGACACAGTATTTTCCTTTGTCCTCCTCTTCCTCATTGCAGCTGGCAGGCGCTGCCATATTGGGGGTAGGCATCTGGGTGGCGGTGGACAGAGTCTCTCTTCTGGGCATTTTAGAGAACATTGAAGATGCGCCACCCGAACTGGCCCAGCTGGCAAACATTGGCTATGTGCTGATCGGTGTGGGAGTGTTTCTGACGCTCGTGGGCTTCCTGGGATGCTGCGGAGCCGTAAAGGAAAGCAAATGCATGCTGCTCTCGGTGAGTGAACCTATTTCTGTCAAATGTGTTCAGCTAAAGCTGCTGTGAACGTTTCACTCCCAAAGTTTAGTCACAGATGCAGACAAAAAGGTCAATTTCTCAACTTTTCTTCTAGTTCTTCAGCATCGTGCTCATCATCTTCCTCGTGGAGGTGGCAGCGGCGATAGTGCTCTTCGTCTTTGAGCCTTTGGTGAGAGCTGATGCACCGCACCAGAACAAAAGCACATATACTCTGAAAAAATTGGTGCAGAATTTACAATTTGCACTCAAAAATTGCTAGCAAATTTCACAAATATTTATAAAGAAACAGCAAATAACTCATTGAATTAAACATGGAATTTTGAGGTAGAAGTCTGAAATAGCATTTTTGTAGTAAAACATTGTCTTTATTTTGTTTAAAACAATTTTATTTATTTTTTACAAAACTGCTAACAGGTTTCACACACCGATTGATCAATGGATTTCCAACTGGATGGCCTTTCAATATTATCATTATTGGATAAGGATTTTTGAGGATCGTTTTATGGAGATTACTGTCACAAAGATTTAAAGAATCTCACGAAGAAACAATTCTAGCATATTTAGACAAACTAATAGAAATGTCATTATAGAAATTCCCATATTTCAAATCATTTCATAACCGTGGGAGCTCACATGCAGAAATAACACAAATGTAAAATACTTTCTTAGCAACTCAAAAAGCCTATGTAGTGAACTAAAAAAAAAAAAAAATCAATAATGATGTTATATAAAAGGGATTTAAAATAAAATAACAGCTAGAGCTTTAAATGAATTCAAATTAATGCATTTTCCATGACCGAGTTCATATTCACAATACAAGGAACATCACATTAAGAACCACAATGATTTATTATGTCTGTATAAAAATACATAAATCATATAATAAGGCGCATGTGGATGTTATGTTTATGATTCCATAATCCTATGTGGTTGAATCCTATTTGGTTCTGTAAAATCAGTGGCTGAACGTGAATTTTATCCTCATTCCAGGTTCAGAAAGCTCTGGATGGAATTGGACAGAAAGTTGCTGAAAGCATTAAGAATAAATATGGCGAGGATGAGAGTTACACTTCAATCTGGGATAGCACTATGTCTGAGGTATACGGCATCAGACATCATGTCTAGCTGTTTTCTAATAATAGAATCCCTCATAATTCCAACTCTTGTTTGTAAACCACAGCCTGTGTATGTGTGTGTGTGTTTATTTTTAGCTGAAATGCTGCGGATATAATAATTACACTGACTTCATGGGCTCTCCATTTGAATCTACAGCATCATTCTATCCTGTCACATGTTGCAGAAGCAGTTCAGGACCATGTAATGAAAATGAAGCAAAAAGAGCGGTATGTTACAGAACGCTTTGTGCTGAAACTTACTACCAAAGCTGAAATGCATGAGATTAATGACATCAACGAATGTATGACAGTCCCATAGCCTCACGGCACACCACTAATTTGTCATTTAGCAAGACAGCAAGCTACTATTTGGATTATTTTGGCACATTGGTTTAGCCCATTGGGTTGCAAATAATAAATGCATGTGCATAACTGTCTAAGCACAAGCAGATATTGTATTGATGTGTGTATTTTATCAGTGTGTGATTTTGCTGTTGTTGTAGTCTGTCGTGGGCTGTTTCAATGCGTTACTGAATCTGATCGAGGATAATGCAGTTCTGCTGGCTGGTGTGGCTTTGGGAATCGCCGCTTTAGAGGTATTTACTTCATTTCTACTTTCCACTTGATGAATTCAACACATGCAAGATATTCTATGCTGATTAATGTCTTAATATGCACCAAATGACATTAAACAAACATCATGATGATCGACATCTCAGTATGCGATACAATAGAACTGATGCTCTGAATTATTTTAGGAAAGGTCCACCACATATTTCATAAAAGTTCAGCAGTTTTTGTTCCATATTGAGGTTTGCGTACACTTTGGGAATCGCCGCTTTAGAGGTATTTACTTCATTTCTACTTTCCACTTGATGAATTCAACACATGCAATATATTCTATGCTGATTAATGTCTTAATATGCACCAAATTACATTAAACAAACATCATGATGATCGACATCTCAGTATGCGATACAATAGAACTGATGCTCTGAATTATTTTAGGAAAGGTCCACCACATATTTCATAAAAGTTCAGCAGTTTTTGTTCCATATTGAGGTTTGCGTACATAAGCAAAATTGACCACAAAGACGGCCAATGTGGTTAAACCAATAGAAATACAAATAAAAATTAAGTTACGAAACAAAAAAGTTACTTTTGTGATATCAATAGAGATAGTGACTTAAAACTAGAAACATTAAAAATGGTTAAGTAACTCATTCATACTCTTATTACTGCAAATGGCCTATTTTATACAATATTGCACCTGATTTGTTTCTTTACAGATTGCAGCAATGGTTGTTTCCATGATCCTCTACACGAATGTAGGAAAATGAGACCAGGACTGACTACAGGCGGTTCTGTTTACATCACTGTTTACTGTGAAATGTAACTATTAAATACTTTAACTGGAGTTATGTACTGTATCTGCTGCAGAATGAATGACATTTGCACTAAAATCTGTTATATTTTTTGTTCTCTTTTAAATTACTTTTTTTTTTTTACCTCAAGTACAATATTTTTTTTTACTCTGTACTCAACATAGATATGAGCCTGCATTCAAAGGATTAATATCTAAAGCAATGTCGTGTTGAATACTATAGCTCATCAAAAATCACTACAACATTTTCTACATTTTCTTTGATACATTAAAAAATTGGTAACACTTTACTTAAAGCCTTTATCTATAATGCATTAAAGGGTAGCTATAATGCATTGAAATTATTCATAATGTGTGTTGTAATACATTATATCTTGCCATGAATAATTATAACCAAATTTAAAATGCATAGTATAACAATGAAATCATGAGATTGTACAATGCATTAGGCTATAAGGTGCAATACAATGCATAATTAATGCATTAAAACTACTTTTATAATGCATTATACATAAAGGCTTTAAGTAAAGTGTTACCAAAAAAAAATCTACATCCTGTAATAATTTGAAGTATTTGTATAAATAAAATAAACTGATATTTTTAAACTTCTGTAACAACTATCTTATGACACAGAAATTCAATTGATGTCGATGTAAATTCATAAAGTCCCATGAATGTATCACATAACAGCCACTAGGGGTCCTTCTCTACCTAGCTGAATGACTTAATATGAAGTCTTGTCATTTACTCACCTCTCCCTGTTGAAAAAAACAGCATATGCTGGTTAGGTATGTTTTGACGCTGGGATGCTGGTTTAAGCTGGTCCTTTGCTGGTTTATGCTGGACCAGCTTAAACCAGCAAAGGACCAGCTTAAACCAGCAAAGGACCAGCTTAAACCAGCAAAGGACCAGTTTAAACCAGCAAAGGACCAGCTTAAACCAGCATCCCAGCGTCAAAACATACCTAACCAGCATATGCTGTTTTTTTCAACAGGGCTGCCGTTCCAACACAGTAGTTTCTTTCCTCCGTGAAACACAGATTTCATGCAGAAGGTACATATAGGTTTTTCTGAAACAAAACAAACAAAAATGACTGTGACAGTAATCCACGACTGCAGAGTAACGTTCCAAATCTTTAGACACTATATGACATAACTGTGACATGAATAAATCAAAAATGTAAGTCGATATTCATATAATCTTCCCCTTGGAGGTGACGTTCAGGTTTCCAAAGGACCAGCTTAAACCAGCACCCCAGCGTCAAAACATACCTAACCAGCATATGCTGTTTTTTTCAACAGGGCTGCCGTTCCAACACAGTAGTTTCTTTCCTCCGTGAAACACAGATTTCATGCAGAAGGTACATATAGGTTTTTCTGAAACAAAACAAACAAAAATGACTGTGACAGTAATCCACGACTGCAGAGTAACGTTCCAAATCTTTAGACACTATATGACATAACTGTGACATGAATAAATAAAAAATGTAAGTCGATATTCATATAATCTTCCCCTTGGAGGTGACGTTCAGGTTTAAAATGGCGCCTTTGGACAGGCTCTTGGTTTGATGTCATGGTGCTAAACGATTAATGCGTGTCACGTGACCGTATCGCGCCCGAAAAGCGCTCTATAAAACGCGACCACGAATGATTTTGAGAGCAACAGTGCCATATTATCACAAGATTTGAAGCCAGTAATCTCTTAAAAAAGCTATCGAAGACTTCACATATTCCACTAATCGTATGGAGTGTTTTATGACACTTTTTGGAGCTTGCCATTTAAAATTGATCCGCATTAATTTTAATATGAAAGAAAATGATGCTGTGTTGGAACAAGGACACCAGCAGGTAGTGCAAAGACCACATAAAGTATAGCATCTTGGACAGATGCACAAATGCTGTTTTCATACACAGGTAACTAGTGTAAGGTACTGGTTATCCATTTTTTAGTACAGTCCATTGTGTGTTTTTCAAATCTCTAAATGTATGTGTATTAATGTATTATTCATTCTGAGGTATTAAATGACAAGGCCTTAAACTGTTGCAAAATAACAGCTTTATTTTCAGCATTTAAAACATCAACAATGAGGTTTAAAGCTGAAAGACCAAAGCACATCTAAATAAAGCAAACACAAATGTGACTATATACTTGAATTAATCAATTTAACTTTTTTCTTTATCAATTTTTCTCAGTCCTTGAATAAAATAAACCTCTCATCATTTAATCCACACATCATACTGAAGGCACACCTCTGCAAGCACTTAACTAATTCCTATATACACATATCGGTTACACTTTACTTGAAGGGGTGTGCATAAGACTGACATGACAATATTTGTGTCCACACCGATGGACTAGCTATAATGATAACTTACCATTACATTCTCATACACATCTTCAGTCGTATCAACATCAGATACTTTGTATATGTCATCATCAGGTCTGGAATGATTCATCTTTGACATTGAAGAAACAGACAAATAAGTAGAGATTAAATAAATAACCATTGCTAATAAACAACTCACAACTGCATTCAGACTTTCAGTGTTTTAGTTACTACACTGCTCAAAAATGAAGGGAACACTTAATCATCACAGTATAACACCAAGTCAATGAAACTTCAGAGAAGTCAATCTGTCCAGTTAGGCCACACACTAGACAATTTTCAAATCTTAACCGATTTTAAAGTCATGGCAGACTACAGGCATGAAGACCGTTTCAACCGATTTTTAGCCTTAGTAAGGCTAAGTAATCCTCTGAACGCGCACACTAGACAATTTGACCAGTGACACGAGATCTCACGGAGACTCGCAAGATCAAATGTGACTAGAGAAGAAAAACAAATTGAGAATAGTAGACGTTGTCAGCTGGCTCTCCTGGCGCGCGTTCTGTTTCACAGTGAAAAACAAAGTATAAAAATTAATATGGGTGATGTACTCTGCTTTCTTGGCATTTTTGCGGCTTCCAAGTTTCAGCTATAGAAGCACGCAACATGCTTGATATCTACGATTTGATTTCGGGGATGCTCCGTGTCGATTGAGCAGTTAAATAATCATAATGACACCACCCAATATAGGATTTTTTGGACAAAAAAAAAATAGTTTGCGACAAGCCTAGAATTGGGCCACCCCCCACCGATCATTCGGGGGTGCAGATCGGGCTTAAAATTGGCCTTAAAATCGTCTAGTGTGTGGGCAGCCTTAGAAAACAGAAGTGATTGTGACTCAGTTTCACCTGCTTTGGTGCAAATGAAAGTGACAGCAGGTGAACTGGGGAGCCAAAAGCGAGACAAAACCCCTTATCCGTCTTGACAGATTTGTCTCTGGTTTTGTGTTTTGAGGCAGTACCTGCAACCCAATCAACTCAAAGGTGCTTATAGGCACCTACTGTATCTATTGGCATTCTTCTTCTGCTATTGGGTCTGTGGCAGCCAGTGTTGGGCAGTTACGCATTACTTAGTAACGTGTTACTGTAATTTTGATAATTTTTTTTAGTAACAGATAATTTAACGTGCTACAATTTCCAAAATAGTAATTAGAGTATAGTTACAAGCCAAGGTCTCTATACGTTACCGCTGTGGTACATCATTGCTGACAGAATACAGTGTTTTATCATCTAGATTGTAAAAAGGGTGTAGTAAATGTGGCGTCCTCTACTTGAGACCTACTTTTACTGGTAAGCGCCTGCGAACTGGATACTACCATTGAAAACAAACTCAGCATGGAGAGAGAATAGTACGCATTCTGTAGCTGGAAATAAAATCATTATTTTGAGTTTATCTCTGTCAAAGGCAAGATAGAAATATCTAAACATAAAATATCTAAAAACAAATAAATTGCTATTCATCTATTGTACAAGAACAAACAATTAACAGGCACAAGCATAGGCAGAGTTTCTATTTATAACAGGTGTTTGCAGTGTAGCCGTGTTTATTTTTAGAACGCATTGGCCAAGCAGAGGTGTTAGAATCTACTCACCATTCAAAAAGCCTGAGCTCCTGTGCAGTGGTGAAATTTTGGGCACTTACAAGTCCTCTCATTATAGTGCACCAGAACGCCCACCACACACCAGCTTATTGGTGGAGAGCAGACAGAGAGATGAAGCCAATCGTTAGCTATGGGGATTACTTTTACTGGTAAGCGCCTGCGAACTGGATACTACCATTGAAAACAAACTCAGCATGGAGAGAGAATAGTACGCATTCTGTAGCTGGAAATAAAATCATTATTTTGAGTTTATCTCTGTCAAAGGCAAGATAGAAATATCTAAACATAAAATATCTAAAAACAAATAAATTGCTATTCATCTATTGTACAAGAACAAACAATTAACAGGCACAAGCATAGGCAGAGTTTCTATTTATAACAGGTGTTTGCAGTGTAGCCGTGTTTATTTTTAGAACGCATTGGCCAAGCAGAGGTGTTAGAATCTACTCACCATTCAAAAAGCCTGAGCTCCTGTGCAGTGGTGAAATTTTGGGCACTTACAAGTCCTCTCATTATAGTGCACCAGAACGCCCACCACACACCAGCTTATTGGTGGAGAGCAGACAGAGTGATGAAGCCAATCGTTAGATATGGGGATGGTTAGGAGGCTATGATGGTCAGAGGCCAATGGGCAAATTTGGCCAGGATGCCGAGGTAACACCTCTAGTCTTTTTGAAAGACATCCTGGGATTTTTAATAACCACAAAGAGTCAGGACCTCGGTTTAACATCTCATCCGAAGGATGGTGCTTGTTGACAGTGTAGTGTCTCCATCACTACACTGGGGCGTTAGGACCCACACAGACTGCAGGGTGATCACCCCCTGCTGGCACCACTAACACCTCTTCCAGCAGCAACCTAGTTTTCCCTGGAAGTCTCCCATCCAGGTACTGACCAGGCTCAGCCCTGCTTAGCTTCAGTGGGTAACCAGTCTTGGGCTACAGGGTGATATGGCTGCCGGCCCATTTTAGTTAAAAAATAACAGTGGTTTGGTAATGTCGATGCTTTAATAACAAATATTTTATCGGGAATGTTTATGCTTGGATGTTGTGGCTAAGCAACACACAGAACTTACTATTTCATGTAAATTGAATGGATATACAGGAAAAAAGTAATGTAACTAGTAATGTAACTAATTACATCCGCTTCCGGCTTCGCTACCATTTGGGAGCTCTTCCTTACTGCTCCACGCTTTGCTCTGTGTTTACGTATTTTTCTAAGATTCTAACTTCAGCAGATCAGCACAGTGCTCAAACAACACATTTTTGGCACAAACACTAAACTAAAAACTTTTCGGAACTGGAATAATACGATGAAAAGGAACACTCTTTGCCTCCCACTGCCAGCAGCTTACATTCTGGATACGGGAAAACACAGCTGCCTACATTCAAACAGACGAGAAAGAAAATGCCTCTTGTGCAATCTACTTGCTGCATGAACTGCCATAAACTTCTACAAAGGATAGCGGTTCTTGAAACAAATTATGTTATATTAACAAGGTTCGGGAGGAGCGCGTCAGATACTTAGCCTAATTAACACAGGTGGAGCGCACTCAAGTTAATTAACACCATGGCATAAACATTCTCCGTTTCTGTTTTATTTGTGATAGAACATCTATGGCCTTCTCAAGCAGTATGGCTGACCCATTTAATTTACAGCCTGTTATGCATCAAACAAAGATTGATGTAAAGACAAAGTAATGCCATCAAGTTAGCATTTTTAAACATTCACTCACTAAAAAATAAATAATTTCTGATCAATGACTTAATAACCACAAACAACCTGGATTTATGTTTCTTAATGAAACATGGCTAGAAGAAACAGCCCCTCCTTAAACTTTACATTAATAAGTGTTTGCAGGACTGTTAGGAGAGGTGGAGGTGTAGCTGCTCTATTTAAAGATGTCTATCAATGCAAGCAAGTGTCATTTGGTCAGTACTTGTCTTTTGAATGTCTAGGGATTGTGCTGAAAGGTGCTCCACGTATTCTGTTTATCATTATTCACAGGCCTCCAAAATACTCTCCAGCCTTTGTTGAAGGGATCACAGAACTGTTATCAATGATTTCCTCAGAGTTTGACTGTTTTGCTATTGAAGGGGATTTTAATATTCACATAGATAATGCAGAAATCAAAACTACAAAATAAATTATAGCTGTTTTAAACACTTTTGACCTGATCCAGCATGTGCATGAACCCACACACAATCGTGGACATACTCTAAACTTAATCATCAGTAGAGGTCTAAACATTTCATCCATTGTTATTAAGGCTGTAGCACTATCTGATCCCTTCTGTATTTTCTTTGACATACTGATCTCTGCTACCACTGAATCTAGATCTGTCCCTGTCAGAAAGAGATGCATTAACGAGAACACTAGTGTGCTATTTATGAAGGCTAGATCTTTAGTAAATTCGAGTAAAATCACAGGCTTCGCTTATCCCGTGCGAATGCACCACACAAAATTCAGATGTGGGGGGGTAATTTCAAAATCACACAAGGTCCCCAGATAATACTAATCCCGTGCGAATAGTCTTAGTCGAAAATGCTTATTAGTCTTAAGCCCTAAGACTAAATCAAAAATGCCTGTCAAAATTAACACTGATCCAAAGGACAGTGTCTTTTACAGTAGTGTCCCCATCACTATACAGACCACAGGGTGAGCACCCCCTATTGGTCTTACTAGCACCTCTTCCAGCAGCAACCTAGTTTTCCCAGGTCTCCCATCCAGGTACTGACTAGGCTCTACCCTGCTTAGCTTCAGTGGGTAACTAGTCTTGGGCTACAGGGTGATATGGCTGCCAGCCCATTTTAGTTAAAAATAACAGTGGTTTGGTAATGTCGATGCTTTAATAACAAATATTTTATCGGGAATGTTTATGCTTGGATGTTGTGGCTAAGCAACACACAGAACTTACTATTTCATGTAAATTGAATGGATATACAGGAAAAAAGTAATGTAACTAGTAATGTAACTAATTACATCCGCTTCCGGCTTCGCTACCATTTGGGAGCTCTTCCTTACTGCTCCACGCTTTGCTCTGTGTTTACGTATTTTTCTAAGATTCTAACTTCAGCAGATCAGCACAGTGCTCAAACAACACATTTTTGGCACAAACACTAAACTAAAAACTTTTCGGAACTGGAATAATACGATGAAAAGGAACACTCTTTGCCTCCCACTGCCAGCAGCTTACATTCTGGATACGGGAAAACACAGCTGCCTACATTCAAACAGACGAGAAAGAAAATGCCTCTTGTGCAATCTACTTGCTGCATGAACTGCCATAAACTTCTACAAAGGATAGCGGTTCTTGAAACAAATTATGTTATATTAACAAGGTTCGGGAGGAGCGCGTCAGATACTTAGCCTAATTAACACAGGTGGAGCGCACTCAAGTTAATTAACACCATGGCATAAACATTCTCCGTTTCTGTTTTATTTGTGATAGAACATCTATGGCCTTCTCAAGCAGTATGGCTGACCCATTTAATTTACAGCCTGTTATGCATCAAACAAAGATTGATGTAAAGACAAAGTAATGCCATCAAGTTAGCATTTTTAAACATTCACTCACTAAAAAATAAATAATTTCTGATCAATGACTTAATAACCACAAACAACCTGGATTTATGTTTCTTAATGAAACATGGCTAGAAGAAACAGTCCCTCCTTAAACTTTACTTTAATAAGTGTTTGCAGGACTGTTAGGAGAGGTGGAGGTGTAGCTGCTCTATTTAAAGATGTCTATCAATGCAAGCATGTGTCATTTGGTCAGTACTTGTCTTTTGAATGTCTAGGGATTGTGCTGAAAGGTGCTCCACGTATTCTGTTTATCATTATTCACAGGCCTCCAAAATACTCTCCAGCCTTTGTTGAAGGGATCACAGAACTGTTATCAATGATTTCCTCAGAGTTTGACTGTTTTGCTATTGAAGGGGATTTTAATATTCACATAGATAATGCAGAAATCAAAACTACAAAATAAATTATAGCTGTTTTAAACACTTTTGACCTGATCCAGCATGTGCATGAACCACACACAATCGTGGACATACTCTAAACTTAATCATCAGTAGAGGTCTAAACATTTCATCCATTGTTATTGGATGAAATAAGGCTGTAGCACTATCTGATCCCTTCTGTATTTTCTTTGACATTCTGATCTCTGCTACCACTGAATCTAGATCTGTCCCTGTCAGAAAGAGATGCATTAACGAGAACACTAGTGTGCTATTTATGAAGGCTAGATCTTTAAAACCAAGCATTTCTGCAGACTCTGTGGAACTTCTCCTTGATTCCTTTAGCTCAACAGTTAAGAATGTTATTGATGATATTGCTCTTGTGAAAGTCAGCAAGAAGACTGGCAGACAAAAAGCACCCTGGAGAAAATCAACAGCAGTACTGAGTATGAAAAGACAATGCAGAAAAGCTGAGCGGATGTGGCGGAAGACGAAACTTGAAAT
>NW_015508478.1:0-8405 GCF_001515645.1 Sinocyclocheilus grahami | reverse complement strand
CCCCCCCCCCCCCCCCCCCCCCCAAAGTAAGATTCCCAGTAAAACGCTCTCCGACAGCAAATGCAATGAGTTTGATTCCTTCTTTCAATAATCAATAATATCAGAAAGGCGATTGGCACATCCTCAAGTTATGCAGAGGTCAGACAGATTCGACCGCAATATCAAAAATAAGTTACTATGTCTGTTTTTGAAGCAATTCATAGCAACATTTTGGAAGAAATAGTACAGCACCTTAAATCGTCAACCTGCTATCTTCCCACACTTCCCACATCTATTTTTCAAAAGTGTGCTTAACTGTTTAGAAGCAGATCTCTTAGAAGTGGTGAACGCTTCACTTCTTTCTGGGACTTTTCCAAACTCCCTGAAAACTGCAGTTGTTAAACCCCTTCTGAAAAAGAGCAATCTTGATAACACCATATTGAGCAACTATAGACCAATATCAAATCTTCATTTTAAAGGCAAAATTATTGAAAATGTAGTTTTTAATCAGCTGAACAACTACTTAAACTCAAATGGATACCTGGACAATTTTCAATCTGGTTTCTGACCACATAACAGCACAGAGACAGCATTTATTAAGATAATAAATTATATTCGCTTTAATTCTGATTCTGGCAAAATATCAGTGCTGGTACTATTAGATCTTAGTGCTGCGTTTGACACGGTCGATCATAACATACTACTAGAGAGACTGGAAAACTGGGTCGGGCTTTCTGGGATGGTAATCAAATGGTTCAGGTCATACTTAGAAGGGAGAGGTTATTATGTGAGTATAGGAGAGCACAAGTCAAAGTGGACGTCCATGACATGCGGAGTCCCACAAGGCTCAATTCTTGCACCGCTCTTGTTTAGCCTGTATATGCTCCCACTAAGTCAAATAATGAGAAAGAACCAAATCGCCTATCACAGCTATGCAGATGATACCCAGATTTACCTAGCCTTATCTCCAAATGACTACAGCCCCATTGACTCCCTCTGCCAATGCATTGATGAAATTAACAGTTGAATGTGCCAGAACTTTGTACCAGAATGCATACATTGACTCTAGGGGTCAAACAACTAAAAATCAAGTCAGGAATCTTGATGTGATTCTGGAGACAGATCTTAGTTTCAGTAGTCATGTCAAAGCAGCAACTAAATCAGCATACTATCATCTCAAAAACATTGCAAGAATTAGATGTTTTGTTTCCAGTCAAGACTTGGAGAAATGAAAAAGACTATTGTAAAGGTCCCCTCACCGGCCTTCTCAAAAAGACCATTAGACAGCTGTAGCTCATCCAGAACGCTGCTGCCAGGATTATAAACCAGAAAAACCAGTCCTCAGGTCTTTACACTGTCTTCCAGTTATATTTAGGATTGATTTTAAAGTACTTTTACTCATTTATAAATCACTCAGTGGCCTAGGACCTAAATACATTGCAGATTTGTTCACTGAATATAAACCTAACAAACCACTCAGATCATTGGGATCGAGTCAGTTAGAAATACCAAGGGTTCACACAAAATCTACCCCAGTTTACGCTTTAAATGGGTCATATGACTTTGCTAAAACGTGTCAATTTTTACAAAGCTCATCGGTCTGAAAAAGCGAGGTGTACGCTGATTGGCCAGCTATCCAGTGCGTTGTGATTGGCCGAATACCTCAAGCGTGTGATGGAAATGTTATGCCACTTAACATACTGTGATGCAGAATCCCAGCACGACCAGACAAAACCAACAAAACCCATTACAAACCAGACATTTGTAGCATCCAGCGAGCACATAATTACTGATTATAATTACTTATCCTGTCTTTTTACACGTTGCGTTGTGTATCACGCTGTGTAAACATAAAACCATGTCTGCATTTGTGATCAGAGAAATGACGAACAACAAGTGCTACTCTACACTGCTCAAAACTCGCGTTTGAATCATCAGTGGCAAATTCTTTAAATATGTAAACGTACTTGCAGTCTGTGAGTTAGAAGCGTCAGACTGTCCTTGCAGATTTGGAATTGTCCCACTTAGAAACATTGTGCACAGCCTTCCCAGGATCAAGAAACAGTCCTCCATAAAATGCGCTGCAAACATCTGAATATTTGGGTTTAACTGTTCTGGAACAGTGTTGTAAATACAACTTAACCACTGATTTCTAGTTGTGTCTTCTTTTGGAAGGCCAAACAAAGTAGTTTTGCTATTACAATGAAACACACAGCATCTCCATAACATGGCAGCAGCGGCAGCAACAATAGTACAGCGAGAATCAAAGTTACGCCTTCTTTCATTGCGTGAACATTTGGGCGGCAGTTATGCAAATCTTCCCACATAGTGACGTAGACATGTGGGGGCGTGTTAGAACGAGCCGTTTTAGGTAGGCATGGTTAACTCTTAACTTTTATAAAGAATATCTCTTTGGATTTGAGACTTTAGTCTTTGCAACTTTACAGATCTTCTTTATGCATCAAGAGCTTGTAATACTCCAAAGATAAAGGAAAAATTTTAATCGCATCATATGACCCTTTTAAACTACAGGGAGCCCTTTTACATCACTAGGTTACATTTAAAAAAAGTGCCCAAACTTGAATTGAATTACTATTTATTTTTTCAATATAATAATAATCAACACTCAACAATGCAAACATGTAAATTGCACATAATACAGTATTTTAATTTTTTTATAAAATTTCTATTGTTGAAATATATTTAATTACACAGTGGCTGTCATAAGCTGTTTACTAATAGATTAATTTAAATGATGATTTACCTGAGGTAAATTAAATAATATGTGACATTTTGTTTAGTCCATGTTTATTTCTGGACTTGCACTTGTATTCTCCACTGTGATCAGCACTGATCTTTGAGATGCTGTAGATTCTTCCAGATCCTACAATCGTTCCTCCTTTAAACCAGCTGATTTCTGCAGGTGGGTTTGAATCACTGCTGCAGCTCAGAGCCACTGAATCTCCCTCCACTATTTCACCAGATGGACTGATGGACACTGAGACGCTCTTTGGTGGGTCTAAAAAAGACAAAAGTTATTATTTTTTCCCCAGACATAAACTCAACAATTAATATACTAATGAATCTGTACTCACACGTGACACTGAGATGAACAGCAGGAGAGATGTAAGTGTGTTCCTGTAGAGCACAGCTGTATCTGCCTGCATCCTCTCTTCTGACTGACTGCAGCAGGAGTTGATTGTTTCTGTCTCTTCTCTCAGTTAATGGCTGTGAGTTTCTGTACCAGATGAATGTTGCTCTGTCAGTCAGAGCGCAGCTGCTTTTACATGTCAGACGCACTGAATCTCCCTCTGTCACTCTCTCAGGAGCCTCCACCTGAAGATCTGAACACAACACACACATTATATCTAGTGCTGCTGTCATACACTGATTATTACTCAACATAATGCACAGAAGAAGAGTGAAACCTCATGAAAGTCACCTGTGACAGTAAGAGTCACTCCTGGATTACCGGTCCATTTTCCATCTGTTACATTAGTAGTGAATCTGAAATAGTACGTGTGTTCATCTTTCTGTGTCACATGACTCAGTCTGATGGTGCATTTCTGCTGTTTGTCTCCCAGATACTGAAGCCTCTGACTGTATTCAGGGTCCTCAGACAGCTCTGGAGGCTCTACACCCTGTACAGGGTTTTTGGTCCAGAACGCTTTCTTGATCTGATATCCAGTAGGGTATGTATAAGTGCAGCTCATTATCACTGATGAGTCCTTTAGTGCACAGATGTGTGAATGTCTGTAATTCACAACCCAATTAGCACTAGAAACCCCTGAAAAATAGAATTCATATAAATATCAGCAGCTTGTGCATCATGAAAGTTGGTGGGGAAATGCATGCAAAATCTTCAGTTTCTGAAGTGTTGCAGCGACTCACCGTGAATCAAGATCAGAAAGATCAGAGGAAGAGGAGGAGCCATTCTGACTGACATCAGCAACATCTACAACAACAAAAACTAAAACAACAGTGGCATATTTCAGTTTTATTCATGTTTTTGTTTTGTTATTCTTTGAAGATCATTGTGAAGTTGTCTTTATTTGCTATTTTTATAGGACAATATAATTATCACTGTCAGTCTAGGTGCTGCTGTTTGTTGAGGTTTAGTCAGACTCAGTGTGACTGGTTTAGAAACACTCTGTGGTTAAGCTATGTTTAGCATGCATGACCTATCTCACCTTCCTCTTCCTGTCCAGTGCAAAACAATAAACAAATGCAGGCATTTTATTCTCTCTCAGTCTTTATTTTACAATATTGAGAGTGGTAGTAAAATAAAGACAGAGAGAATAAAATGCCTGCATTTCTCTCTTGATTTGCACTGGACAGAAAGAGGAAGGTGAGATAGGTCATGCATGCTTAACATAGCTTAACCACAGAGTGTTTCTAAACCTTTCACACACTTGCATTCTCCTTACACATGCATACATTTCTACTCATAAGAGAAGAATGTATGTATGTGTGAGCAGTGTTGGGAGTAACGCATTGCTAATAAAATTTGGTTATTTTAATTAACAGTTCAGAGGGGGTGCTAAAAAACTATTTAAATTGAGTGAAAATAATGAACGCCTATAAGCTTCAGCATACAAATCCAGCCACCTTTAGATTTTTTTTTCTGTGGTATAAACTTCTCATATGCCACTGTTATTAGTGATATGCCAACTGCCAAATATGACACTTACAAATTAATACAATTTATGAACGCACATAGAAAAGAGAGAAAGTAGGGATTTTTTTTATTTAATTTTTATTATTTTTTTTACACATCTATTTAGTCATTTTTTTCTGATCATCAAGTGTCAGTCACTCTCAATGCCAACTGGCAGGAAAACATGGTAAATTCTAACCATTTTTTACGATAGATAAAGTGCCGACAATTCATACAACTATTTCCACACAGTGGCATAGCAGACGGGCACGCACTGCGGGGGGCCCCGTGATAACTTCCCCGTGCTGAGATGCGTCGTATCATGTGTCGGCGATAGCTAGAGATATTGTCAAAACAAAGCATCAAAAATTGGCAATATTAAGAGGATTTAGTATTTCCAAGTAATGTAGGCCTGTTGCATTTTTCTTATTATTAGGCCTATTATTATATGGCGTGCTGTGAGGATAATTAAAATTTAGGCTATTAGCTTAGGCTACTCCTCAATGAAAATGTTTTTTTTTAAAGTTTTTTTTAAACAGGTCCATTAATTTATACAATTGAATTATAGGCCTATTATTAAAATTATTAACACTGCAGTCATAAATGAAAATTAAGAGCAGCTTTATTTCATGCACATATTTTCAAAAACAACCACAAGATAAAGCCACAAGATAAATATTAAGGGCATGATTTAAGACATTTATATACCATCATCAGCCTATATTGAAGTAATTTTGTCACTTGTTGTCTCAGAGAATATGCGCCGTTAATGCAGCGTTAGAACACTCTGTCAGTTTTTTACTTTCACTTTCTCTAGTGAATTTACTGATGTTCACCGGCATATCGCTTGTGCACAGTTTGCTCGTTGCTTGCTTGTGTTGCTTGACCCCTCCCCCATAATAGCAAGCGTTTATAGGCCACATACTAGGTTTATTTTTCAATGTTAATGAAAGTGACACCAAAAATAAGGGAACATCATTAGGAAATCCTTGGGGGGGCTGTGCCGGGGCTAAGCAAGTTTCTGATGGGCCCGTCAAGCCCGCCCTAGCGCCGCCACTGATAAGCCTAATTCGTTTTAGCTTTAGCAACATATTTTTCATTCTTGTTTTCTTCTGAAACCGTTCACAATTGCCTATAAAATAACATTTCACTTTATTTACGGTGTTATTTATGAATGTAATAATGTGATTTCTGCTTATGTGTTTAACCTAAACTACGAAGTAACATTAATGTAAACCTACATACGGCATCTAAATATGATTGTATAATTTTATGCTATATTACCCTCCACTGGATGTAGAATGAGCAGCAATAAACTACATTTTGGCATTTTATAATACTTCTGTGGATATTTTGGTAAAAGTAACTCAAAAGTAGTGCAACGCATTACAATTCAGAGACAGTCATATTGCAATGTAACTAATTACTTTTAAAACACAGTAACTAGTAATATATAATGCATTACATTTTGGAAGTTGCCCAACACTGTGTGTGAGAGAGTAGTGGAAATGGAAGGCAGGTCAGGCGCGATCAGGGTCACCGGGACAGGTCATGATCAGCATGGCTGAGGTAGATGAGGCGGCCGCAGAAGTATTTCAGCAAGCTATGTGAGTTAAAAAATTAAAAAATAAATCAATAAAAATATTATCATCGTGAAAAAGTTACATGGCCTCGTCCCTTGAGCGAGCTGTGATTGAGGATGCGCCGACGCGGCTCAGCCTCAGTCGGGTTGCCAGATACACGTATTATAAGCGTCTATGGATTTTTTTTGTTTCGCTTAATTTAGGAAGTGAATAAAGTGGGAGGTTGCAAGTTAGGGACAGCGATATCTTTATATTATTTCCATAACTCAAGATTTGGACTCATTGCGGTTTATTTATTTTTAGATTGTTTTGTTTGTTTTTCAATATCTGATCAAAACCGACCAGGTTAAAAACAGCGCGGGCAGGTTATTCCTGACAGGATGTAGTTCGGTAACACAAACGTAGTGATCATCATGATATATTATCTGTAAGACAGATGCACTGAAGACGGACACAAAGAGGAGAGAATAGTCGCGCAAGCAGAGAAAATACTGTTCCAGACAGAACAAATTCATTGTTTGCCATGCTCGAAATACTGAAAGAAAACCATAATTATGGAATTAGGGTGGGGGTTCATATGGATGTATTTCTGAGGAGAACTGACTGTCTTCAGAAAAGTTTCTTTGGCATTTTCTTTTTCCTCTTACCTTCGTTAAATACATATTAAAGGAGTGTTAATAAGCGCAGCTCTGCAATAACCCAGAAAACGCTGCTAGTGCTCTATAAGCGCCACCTGCTGTCAGAGATTGAATCTGCATTTTCATCAGAATCAGAAAGAGCTTTATTGTCAAGTGTGTTAACACACACAAGGAGTTCGTCTTGGTGTCAGGAGCTTCCAGTACAGAAAGTAGTTTACAGTCATAGTGCAGACATACATATAATTAAGGTAATAAAACATTAATAATAATAAAGAGTAATAATACAATATTCATTCAACTCATCTGATGTTTTTGTTGTTGTTGTTGTTGTTGTTTTTGTTCAAAGTTAGTTTGGCCAGTAACAGAGAAAAATAAACATTTAATAAATGTAAAAAAATTAATAAAAGTAATAAAAACTAAATAAATTGGCAACGACTATGGGAATCGGCTCATTTGATAGAAAACAAAACTAAACAAAACAATCGGCAATTGGAATCAGTCAAGAAAAATCCTGATCAGTGCATCCTTAACTGGAATAGAGTTAGACCTACCTGAAAGACCTGAAAAAGCATGCTTCATTTCAGTTTTATCTTTGAACTATTGTACCTATTTGTGCAAAAATGGTTATCATTTATTACAATACAATGTTATAGTCAACAATGAAAACAATAAGTGGGATTGATTGATTGATTGATTGATTGATTGATTGATTGATTGATTGTGAAAATTTTGCCAGGGCAAGTAAAAAAATTTAAACCACTGGCCAAACCGGTAAATTTATTTAAATATAAATTTCCATAGCGTTGAGCCCTGTCAATACGATCAAAATCAGTATCATAACACTTGTACACAGATCTGTAGAACACGTAGGTTACATAATGATATTTTAAAATTAAAAATGTAAAATATGTACTTGAAAACAGGATGACTTTGAATAGCATCATTGTAAAATTGTGAGGAATATATATATATATATATATACACACACACACACATTATGCTTTTAGTTACGTTTTCCCACATCTGTTCACACTCCATACACACTCCATACACCATAACACCCATAACACCAAACTCCATATTTGTGACAACGTCACTTTTTTTTTTTTAAGAAATATTTTCACTGTTAAAGACAATATTAAGACATCTCACTATCCTAAAAACACAGTTCAAGCTTTCAGTTTAGATCTACATTTATTACATGCTTAACTAATGTCTTAATGGAAGTCACTGTAGTTCTCCTGTGTTCATATGAAACCCAACAGAAATTACAATACACACTGATAATGTACTTTTTACTTTGATGTCAGAGTTTACAAAAAAACAAACAAACAAACAACAACAACTACACAATTTAAGAAAGTTCTGAACTACTGTATGTGTTTGTAATACCAAACCACTTGGCCTTTTGACGTTAAACCTTAGAGTGAGTTATCTCCTCTATACCACAAACACACAAAAGATATGTGATGATAATGAATCTGAAGAAAGATAATAAAGCTACTTACCTGTTTCACCAACGCTCATGACCAGTGATAGCACTACAAA
>NW_015508477.1:18484-20750 GCF_001515645.1 Sinocyclocheilus grahami | reverse complement strand
TCTTTTGGTTCAAATTTGCCATGGGGTGTGCGGGCACAAACTAAGCGGGGTTAGTTGTAACAAACATGGTTTAAACATTTCCACCATGATAGCATAACAAGACTTATTTACTAGTTGCTATATTAACACAAAAATTGTGCCAAAATTAAAATATCTTTTGAATATTTTGCTGAACATTTATTTAACCATATAGCAAAAGTACATTTCTGACTGATTTTTTAGTTTTAGTTTTTATTGTTGACTTAAAATGAGACTAATCTGCTATTATTTTAATCTCCGATCTGTTATTTACCAGTGTGGTGAGTACTTTATTGCTTCGCTAACTAGCAGAAGACATTAACCGGTTTTAAATTCCAGTTGCACAGATGGGGAACAGGCCTAATGTGGCCCGCTAATATTAAACTATGCGATTCTAGATTAGCTATGTATTTTTAATTTACACAATACTTTTCATGAATTTTAATGAGAAACCATGCGAAACAAGTAAAATACCCAGAGGTGATGTTCAGAAATTATTTCAAGAAATAAGGCTACTTTCACACTGTCAGTTTTGGGGATTGACTACCAGCATTTGGGCTACTACCGGTGTGACAGGTGTGTTACAGGTGCGAGTCTCGAAATGTCCCGTTCACACAGCAGTTGCGTCTGGAATACTGTCTGTATTACGGGAGTTAAGCCCATATCCCTTACGAGTAACCATAGCGAGTAATATCAAAGATGGAGACGTCCATAAAACTGATCATCACTTTCTGACACGACGAGAGTCCAATCGAGCCGCGACTCGTAGGGATGTTAATTTCAGTTATTTTTCCTAACCGACAACCGACGCTCGTTAACCGATTATTAACCGTTAACCAACAAGATTATTTAAAATTGGAATTGAAATAAATTAGAAAGGATAAGTGTCTGTGACCCGTTAAAAATACTAACATTTGTTTTCCGGGGATTAATTTTACATGTGCAAAAAGCAACAAACAACATAACACAAGGATTCACGTGGTCATCATATCACATCACGCATGCAGCGCTTCTGCCAGCGGAGAAAAACAGAATAAAGCTAGGCTATATACTGTATATAACGATAAATAGGCCTATACGAGAAATATATTTTTACTTAAATAATAGAATAAGAAAACGAAAGAAAAAAACTGCAACAAGTAGCCTATGCAGAGTTTCGGTTCATTTTTGTGGTGCGCGAAATTTGATTAGTTATTTGTAAATGAAGTAATTTCTGTGCATTGTTTGTTTTATTTTTGTATTATACGTTGAAACTTGTAAATAAAAGACAATAAATAATTATAAACATTGTTTATTTTTGCAAAACAACTTATAATTTCTAAATGACAGAAATTTGCTTCAATTCAACATCAGAAAAAACAACAAAAATTAAATGAACAATACATAAGATTGAGAGAAAAAAATGATGTAGACTTTGATTCAGATGAGGTGGTGCTGCTGGATCTGGATGGGCTGCCACAATAGAAAGCCTGGTACGGGCTCTGCCAGCGGGATATCATCTGGGATGGTCTCCAGTGTTTGAGTGCATATTTCCACTGTCCTAACATCCTCTGCCGGCTGGTCGCTCCCGCTTCACAGTAAATCAGTTTTGGCAAATACAAACAACATGATTATTTTTCACGAGTCCAACATCCAGTCACGCAGGAAAACATGCAATCTACCTGAGACGTGATCAATAAGGGATGCCATCTTTTACTATTGCAAAATAGAGAAAAAAAACATTTTACATTTAAATAACTAATAGCTTCTTAACCTTGGACCTCATTCTTGAAACACAAAATGACAAATAAAAAAAAGTGTCAAACACTTTTATATATATATATATAGGCCTACTTTTCTGAACTTGGGATCCGTAAGTTAGCTGCATGGTCTTGGCTAAGCCTGAAATACACCACCTGGCGGTGCCCGGGGTGAACCATCACCAACATTTCCTCCAGTATAAGGTATAATAAATACAGTCAAAATCTAAGGGCTGCAGCTATTGATTATTTTAGTAATTGAGTATTCTACCAATTATTCCATCGATTAATCTAATAATCAGATAAGAAGTAATTTTTCTTTATTAAAGAGCAATGCTAGATATACAAGAGAAAATATATAGATAGGTATTTTAAAATAAACAAGTAACTTGTTTCCTTTTAAGAAAAATTAACTTTTTTTATTGCTGAAATTGCATACATTAACAATCATGAAAATTAAATGCATTTAATTGGCAAATTATAGTCAAAATGCAAATACAAATATATCA
>NW_015508477.1:15348-15864 GCF_001515645.1 Sinocyclocheilus grahami | reverse complement strand
CTCATCTATTCCCGGAACCAGGCCGAAAATCGCCACCACGTGACGCAGATCCTCAAGAAACTTTGGGAATGCCATCTGTACCTCAAGCTCGAGACGTGCGAGTTCCACCGTGACACTGTTTACTTCCTTGGCTATGTCATCGACCAATACGGCATCCACATGGACCAGAGGAAGGTACAGGCAGTTGAGAATTGGTCACAGCCCACATCCATCAAGGAACTGCAATGCTTCTTGGGGTTTGCAAACTTCTACAGGAGGATCATCAACAACTTCAGTAAGATCTGCTCACCTCTAACCTCCTTGTTGAAACATCTCTGACCTGGAACTCCGAAGCTACCAGCGCCTTCAACCAACTCAAGAAAGCATTCTGTACCGCTCCTACCCTAGTGCATCCTGACTCCTCTTCATCGTCGAGGTTGATGCATCCACCACTGGGGTAGGTACCGTACTATCTCAGCAGCAGGGTGAACCTCACAAACTCCATCTTTGTGCCTTTTACTCTAAGAAGCTGTCCCC
>NW_015508477.1:9195-13902 GCF_001515645.1 Sinocyclocheilus grahami | reverse complement strand
TTTCTATTCTATGTAGTTTTTTCTTTTAATTTATTATAAAAAAATTAAAAACCCTTGCTACATGTACAGCGTTAGGCTAACAGAGTTGTCAAAGCACTTACATATTGTTGCCCTTTTGATGGTTTTGATTGCTTCTATTGCCCTCATTTGTAAGTCACTTTGGATAAAAGTGACTGCTCATTTACTAAATTTAAATTTATTTATCTTGTGCATTTATACATCTTGGTTTCTTTAGTTCATGGTCAGTTATTGTCTATGCATGTTTGCCTGCTGTTGTTTTTTTCTTCATCTTTGTACCCTTTAGACAATCCTTTTTTTTTAAACAAACTTGCTGAAACTGGATACACTGTCCCTGCTCTGCCTTGCTGTGACAGGTGTTTTATGAAGAATTGAATTACTGAAACATACATTTAAAATTTAATGGAAGCCCTGTGTGTTATCACCTTAAATTCTTTCTTAAAGCTGAAAGCATCAGATATATTCACTGATCACTGAGTTTACTTCAACTGTATCACCACAGTCAAAGCTTTCTGGAAGTCATCTGTGCTCCAGATTACAAACCCTACCAGATAAATAAACACAATAAGTAAACACATTATCTTCTGTTTGTTTTGTTCTTTACACAGGCTATGTGGATGTAATCTCACTGCTCAGTCCTGTGAAAGTTTGTCATCAGCTCTACAATCCTCAAACTCTGCCCTGAGAGAGCTGGACCTGAGTAACAATGACCTGCAGGATTCAGGAGTGAAGCTGCTTTCTGATGGACTGAAGAGTCCACATTGTCAGCTGGAGATACTGAGGTAAATGGTTTTCAATCAAATAACAATATTCAGTGTGTTTATCAATTTGTAAAGCTTGTGATGTAACTGTTAGGGGTGTAAATCGGATGGTTCATCACGATACGATACGATATTGATTCTGTTCTGTTGTAAGTAATCTTAAAGATTCCTAAATGCATCTACTTTCGGAAGGCCAAATAAAGTGCTTTTGCTTTCGGCTAGAAACACACAGCGTCTCCCTGACATGCTGCATCAACACTAACTGCGGTTACTGAAACCACGCCTTCTTTCTTTGCATGCACTTAGTGAGGTAGATATGGGGGAGAACGAGCGAACGAGCCATTTTAGGGGGGCGTGGCAGAGTCTTAACTTTGATAAAGAATATCTCTTTGGTTTTGAGACTTGCAACTTCAGGGATCTTATCTATTCATGATCAGCTTGTAACACTCCAAAGAGAAAGGAAAACTTGAAATCGCATCATATGACCCCTTTAACAAATTCAGCCATTGCTCTTTACTTAGAAGACATGTTAAGAGTCACAAACTGCACGGAGACATGAAAGCTGAGGATCCAAGTACAATATTTATTAAAGGGTAATCAAAAGATGTAACAAGCAAAATGTCATGCACAAACAATCAACCAAACAGTAACAACAGGGCAATATACACAGGCAGGGAATCAAAAACCAAGAGACATGAAACAAGGACATGTTCAGAATTGCAGAGTGACATACAGCAAGACTTTACTAACAGTGCCTGAAAGATACATCGCTTTTAAAGGCAGAGGTAATGAGATAATGAGACACAACTGAATGCAATCAGTGATGGTGAGACTGGGCAGCGAGTCCTGGGAAATGTAGTTCATGAGGCAGTAACAATATTCTGGGATGGAGTGCCCTCTGGTGGCTAGCAAGGACACTCCAGCTGGAGATCGTGACATTAGGGTTCATTAGATATATAATCTTCCAGCAAGTCTGCTTGATCAGTTACCGAAGAAGCATGTCAAAATTATTCAGAAAAACAAGATTTTCTTATCAAAGTGATAAAATGTTAAAAGTTACTAAATAAAACTAAATAATTTTTTTTCTGGTATAAGTTTAAGGCAATATTGATCAAAAGATAAGTATGTTGAACCAAAACAATTAAAGTAATATAGCAAAAGTAACTGTTACAACCGGCTCCAAATTGCAACATAAACAAGAGCCAACACAGACCAGCAAGTAGTAAAGAAAAGTAGTTTATTTAACAAAAGCATAATTAACAAAGGTATTCAAACAGTCAGTAGTCAGTATTATTGTAAGTCAGTGATGTAAGCGTGCATAACAGTGGACTGTAAGCTCAAGGTCTGAACTGTATGCAAACAAAATAAACAACAAAACAAAAGAGAAAGCAGCAGGTCCGGTTAGTGTGGTCACATCGTGCCCCCGTCCACATCAGCGCTGCAGTTTTTATAGCTCCGCATAATAAGCCTCAGGTGGAAAGACACACCTATGTGTATATGTGTATATATATATATATATATATATATATATATATATATATATATATATATATATATATATATATAATATGAAGAGTTTGGTTCCAAAACGTGATAAACGCCATTTTTTTGAGTTCCCGCCAAAATCAGTATTGTATCTGGTCTGCATTGAAAAGTCAATTTGTAATTTTACACAAAATGCGATATCCGCCGTGCTATTCGGTCATGTTTCTCCCTATCTTTCCAAACCGAGACAAACACCAGTCTCCCTTCTCTGCAGAATGCGATACATCAGCTCAACCAATCACAGCGCACCATTCCATGCATTGTAAACAGCAACTGACAAGCTACGCAATATCGCTTTCATATTAATCACAGATTAATCGTATTAAATGCCGCTCCATCTGAAAGCATGTGATGGAGATTTACTACTAATCACAGAACCGGCTTTACTGACGAGATGTGCAAGACAATCGCATGCGATCTATCGCGCAGCCCAAAAAAAAACCGGGGGGGATTCCTGCGATGGGGAAGAAACGAAAGCTATTAATAAGATTAGTATTGATCAAGTTCAGAGGCTGTCATATGTGGATCAACTTACTTTGTTGTGTATTTTCAACAGTTTCAATATGAAAAATAACTTTTATATTGATTCAATGGATTTAATGCATTTTGGGAAAAAATAATCAGTTTTTATAATAAATTTTTTAATGTTATTATACATTTTTAATGTTATTTTAACCTAAAGATGCTATGTGAACGTTTGAAACAGAAAATAGTGGTTTTCATCTTGCCACTTTCTTGGTAAAGAAAACACATTTTTACTCAAATTAATCAAAATGGATTTATAGGGTTTTGGAACCAAACTCTTCATACATATATAAAATGTATTTATAGGGTTTTTGAACCAAACTCTTCATACATATATATATATATATATATATATATATATATATATATCAATTTATAAGTTAGTTAATATATTAATTTTATAAGTAAATGTTAATTAAATATGCAGTTATTACTAAACTAAAGCAGGATTTTCCTTTAATTAGGAGGCACCTAACATAAAACATTGTATCTACACGTCAGAAGCAGAGTGAGCACTTGGAGTTTGTCAGAAATAGAATGGGACCATCAGGGATTTGTCACTTGCAACGCGCTGCATCCAGTGTAGACAAAATAATATTATAATGGGTTCTATAATGAGCTCTATTGTCTTTAGTCGTGTCTTTTTTATTTTGGTGATCATTAACAACTGTTAATAGTCAGTAATTCATAGTTTACTGCTATACTTGGTTTAAAATCTAGTATTATTGCAAAACTGCAAGATTTGTAAATGATGCATGGAGGGTCACATATAAAATATTTTAATAGTCAAGCTGCAGCCTGTTTGAAATTCATCGCTGGGCCATGATTGGCCCTGGGCTGGACTTTGGACACCCCTGATAAAAGGACTGTCAATAAATCAAACATTTTTATCACAATTAATCACAAAAGGACACCAAATTTTAAAAATAAAATAACTCAAATTCACAGTGTACAGTATGTGTAGAGTGCATCAACAAAGAGCTTGTTTACATTTTAGGCAAGTTGTGATACTGATCAGGATCACATGGAGATGCCAAAAAACCCGAAATCACCTTGAGTTGACTGTATATATCTACTACAGCACACAGATCTATTCAGAATTACTAAAAACAGTACATGACAAATCAAACCATTATCCTGAAGGTGTGTGGAAACAACACAAATGTATTGAAATGTGTCTGTGCCTAAATACAATGTGCTGAGAAAGTCAGTGTGTTGAGAGCACACATAAATGTTTTGTTTTTGCATCATTATAACAGACTCAAACGTGCTTACTGTACAACTCCTGTATGTCACTGCAGTCGGTATTACTTTGATTGTGATCCTCATCCATCACAACTTTACTAGTGAGATGCTGGTTTCCTTTATCCAGCCAAGAAGCATAGTTTGCACTTCATCTGGCCATACAGTAGTGGGATGTTTTGATGTTCCGTTCAGTCTGTATTTCAGACATAGTGCGATGTCTGAGGAAACAATCACTGAATATGACAGGGCTCGTGGTTTAAAGGCAAACACACACTGGACTGAATAATTAAGGCTTTCAGCCTGGTTCTCTTTACATTAGCGCTGTTTTGGACTTTTACAGCTAAACACCTTTGTGTTGTTATATTGTGTTAGTTTAACAAAATCATCAGCTGAAGTTTATTGCTGATATAGATATTAATATATGTGTTTGCAGACACAAGGTCAACAGTCACAGTCGAGTGTTTACATACTGGCTTTGACGTTCCAATATGGAGGGCGGCTTATGCTAACCGCCTGTGTGACGAAAATTACGTTGCACTTTCATGTGCTTCAGTAATATATATATATATATACACTCTAAAAACAAGGTTGTTTCAACCCAACTTTTTTGGGT
>NW_015508477.1:1774-3157 GCF_001515645.1 Sinocyclocheilus grahami | reverse complement strand
GTGTCCCAGCATGCAACACTGCGTGACGTAGCTTCACATTCTCTATAGAAGAGCTCTTTTCATTCGTTTCCTCCTGAGCATTTTCATTTTCATTTGCATTTTGCTCTTTTGTATTTTTCATCTCATGAATAATTCACTGAATGCTCTAAGAATCTCTGGTGTTTCTCCTCAAATCTTCACGTCTCTTTCCAGGTTTGTTTTCATCAGATGCTTTAAAATGTATTTGTCTCTTATTCATTTCTGATCTCTGTTATCAGTGTTTACTCATGAACATTTCTGATTCAGATGTGTTTTTGATAGTACAGACAAATATTACTGTGTTGATTTCGTGGTCTGGTTTGAGACTCAAACACGCGTCTCACCGCTGTGTTTCTTCAAGCTCTTGTAAAGTTCAGGAAGAGATTTTATTGCTGCAGGATCTCTGTGCTTTAAACCAGTTCAGTCTCTGAGAAACACCTGAAAATAAAGAAAAAATTATAGAAAAATATTAAAAGCCATAAAAATCCCACAGACTTACATCAAAGGAATGTTCAGATGAGCCGAGACTATTCAAACTCTGACAAAATTCTAATCTAAACTCCCAGAATCCCTTGAGACTCAATCAAGCCTAGAACATGCTAAATCATTCCAATACATGCTAGCAATGTGATAATAATACTAGGAACTGCATAGCGAGACCCTAGCAACCATCCCGTGTTCCCTAGCAACAGTCTAGCAGCAGTCTAGCAACCACCCTGTGTGCCCTAGCAACTGCCTAGCAACAGTCTAGCAACCACCCCGTGTGCCCTAGCAACAGCCTAGCAACAGTCTAGCAATCACCCCGTGTGCCCTAGCAACTGCCTAGCAACCACCCCAAGTACTTTAGCAACTGCAAAGCATTTTTTAGGCCAGTATTTTTAAAATTTGTCTGTCAAAAATTATTTTAAAATTACTAAACTAAAACTTGTGTTCACTGACTGAATGTGACTCTGTGTGTGTTTTCTAGTGTGGATCATGGAGGAGAATCCAGGATTACAGCAGGACTAAAGAAATGTATGTCTACACACACACACACACACGCACACACACACGCGCACACTCTTTCTCTCACACACACACGCACACACTCTCTCGCTCACACACACACGCACACACTCGCTCTCTCACTCACACACGCACACACTCTCTCTCTCACTCACACACACACAGACACACACTTGTTTTTATGCATCATGGGGGTCACCTGTCAGAATTGCTACATAGTGGGGACCACCCTTTCCTATGATCCTACAGACCTAAAAATATAATTTGACAAAAACTAAAAAGCCTGTTTGCCTCACTTCAGATTACAAATATTTCACTACAAAAGTTATAAACCTGACGCAGTGGTTACTTGTGGGGTCA
>NW_015508477.1:0-434 GCF_001515645.1 Sinocyclocheilus grahami | reverse complement strand
CAGTGGTTACTTGTGGGGTCATTTCAGGTATAGTGTATATCTGGGGTCCGCCAAACACACAACCAGTTTACAGTCATTGTGGGGATCGAAGTCACACCCATTTTATTCTTTTTGAAAAGTTATTAAAGTAGTAAACTGACTTCAACACATTTTTTAAAGCAGTTTGTAAAAAGACAATCTACTTTGAATAGAATAGGAGCTCCAAACAAAAACATGCTCCATTATTTATAGATTCAGTAGATGTTCTATTTAATACAAAGTAACATTGTTTGTAAAAAGCATTTATAAAAAAACATTTGATAAACATGTAACCTGTAATCTAAACCATTTCTCAAAACTCATTACATTAGTAGGTCAGCAAGTCAAGAAATAACTAAAACTCTTTCACACCTGTGTTCAAAGAAACACTAGTTTGAGTGTAAAAGAAAATTCAT
>NW_015508476.1:20968-22494 GCF_001515645.1 Sinocyclocheilus grahami | reverse complement strand
GAATTGGCCGATACTCAGAATTTTTTGGATCGGATCAGAAAAAAAACAGTATTGTTGCATCCCTAATGGTAACAAGATCAAGAACTTGTAAGCACAAAACAAAATATACTTATCTTTTCAATATACATAAGACTTTATTGGATAAATCAAAAATACATGTAAACTAATCTAACTAATTCCCAAGGTTGTTGATTGGCTGGAAGTTCAGTAGTCATTCGAAGTGAGGTCTTGGGTGTTGTCTGAAGGATGGTGTGGAGTCGTGTACACTGGCTGAAGTTTTAAAGTTGGTGCAGACAACGTCGGACATGGCTTTGTGGCAAAACTTAGAACACAAAACTCTCAACGGAAAAGGAAAACTGATGTAGAAGAAAGAAAAAAAGGCTGATGAGAGTAGACGGCTTATCTTCTCATGGTGGTTGAGTAGCAGCGGGTGTGCAGGCCAAAGCACACTGGAAGAGAACTCGAAGAACACAAAAAGCAGTGGCAAAAAGGCACAAAGCCAAAAAAACAGTGGCAAAAAGCTTTCAAAAATGTTTTGCTGCATTGATCACATGTGTACAGCTTCTCGCAGTGTGGATGTTCATGTGTCTCTTAAGGTTTGATGATTGTGCAAAACTCTTCCCGCACTGATCACAAGTGTATGGTTTCTCTCCAGTATGAACTCTCATGTGATCATCAAAATGATGTTTGCGTGTGAAACTCTTTCCACACTGAGTGCAGATGAAAGATTGCATAGCTCTTCTTTTCTTTAAACCTTTCTGTTTAGTTTGAAAGGTTTTTCTCTACTTTTGACATGATTTCTTTCCTCAACTTCACTCAATTCTTCATTCTGCTCATTTTCTTCAGTTGACTCTGAAATAAAAGCAGTTTATTTTCAGTTAGTCATAAAAACAGAGAAATGTGAAAGATAAAAATTAACCCTGATGTATAGAGCTATATCTTTCTGATGCATTTTTATAAATTGTCACTGAAACTTTATTTTTTAAAAGTATTATAGGCACAAATCACGTTTCTACAGCGAGAACTATTAAATTGTTTTATCAAAAAAAAAAAAAAATCAAACATACATTAATTTTGTTAATTAAAAAAAAAGAACCCATATCATAGAAAGTATTATTTGATGCTTCCTCTAGAGCAGTGTTTCCCAACCTTTCTTTAGTCGCGGCACCCTTTGGAAATTTTAACAAACTTGTGGCACCCTACAAAATGAATTTTGTCACAATATTTGAATTTCTAACTTCGATATGATAATTTGAAAAGTATAGATATTCGGTACAACAGGGAAGAACTGCAGAATATAATGTCATACAGATATTTTTAATATTATTAAAAAATGTTGTCCATCAAATGGTGGGAATCAGTGGGCTAATTTCTAATGAAGAGACCAATTTATATGACAGATTTTAATGTAGGCTTTTATACATACGTAAACATTATTTAATTACCATTATAACTAGCTATCTCACAAATTTTTGCTCACTCAGTGTTTTTTAAATTTTACAGTGGGGTAATTTTGGTGCAGTAGC
>NW_015508476.1:14645-18432 GCF_001515645.1 Sinocyclocheilus grahami | reverse complement strand
GATCAGGTCAACACACAGAAGTATAGAAATTCTACACTGATAAAAAAAGTAAAAAAAAACTGCACTGGTATAGGATCAGAATTGGCCGATACTCAGAATTTTTTGGATCGGATCAGAAAAAAAACAGTATTGTTGCATCCCTAATGGTAACAAGATCGGCAGTTTAAGACATTAACTTGTAAGCACAAAACAAAATATACTTATCTTTTCAATATACATAAGACTTTATTGGATAAATCAAAAATACATGTAAACTAATCTAACTAATTCCCAAGGTTGTTGATTGGCTGGAAGTTCAGTAGTCATTCGAAGTGAGGTCTTGGGTGTTGGCTGAAGGATGGTGTGGAGTTGTGTAAACTGGCTGAAGTTTTAAAGTTGGTGCAGACAACGTCGGACATGGCTTTGTGGCAAAACTTAGAACACAAAACTCTCAACGGAAAAGGAAAACTGATGTAGAAGAAAGAAAAAAAGGCTGATGAGAGTAGACGGCTTATCTTCTCATGGTGGTTGAGTAGCAGCGGGTGTGCAGGCCAAAGCACACTGGAAGAGAACTCGAAGAACACAAAAAGCAGTGGCAAAAAGGCACAAAGCCAAAAAAACAGTGGCAAAAAGCTTTCAAAAATGTTTTGCTGCATTGATCACATGTGTACAGCTTCTCGCAGTGTGGATGTTCATGTGTCTCTTAAGGTTTGATGATTGTGCAAAACTCTTCCCGCACTGATCACAAGTGTATGGTTTCTCTCCAGTATGAACTCTCATGTGATCATCAAAATGATGTTTGCGTGTGAAACTCTTTCCACACTGAGTGCAGATGAAAGATTGCATAGCTCTTCTTTTCTTTAAACCTTTCTGTTTAGTTTGAAAGGTTTTTCTCTACTTTTGACATGATTTCTTTCCTCAACTTCACTCAATTCTTCATTCTGCTCATTTTCTTCAGTTGACTCTGAAATAAAAGCAGTTTATTTTCAGTTAGTCATAAAAACAGAGAAATGTGAAAGATAAAAATTAACCCTGATGTATAGAGCTATATCTTTCTGATGCATTTTTATAAATTGTCACTGAAACTTTATTTTTTAAAAGTATTATAGGCACAAATCACGTTTCTACAGCGAGAACTATTAAATTGTTTTATCAAAAAAAAAAAAAAATCAAACATACATTAATTTTGTTAATTAAAAAAAAAGAACCCATATCATAGAAAGTATTATTTGATGCTTCCTCTAGAGCAGTGTTTCCCAACCTTTCTTTAGTCGCGGCACCCTTTGGAAATTTTAACAAACTTGTGGCACCCTACAAAATGAATTTTGTCACAATATTTGAATTTCTAACTTCGATATGATAATTTGAAAAGTATAGATATTCGGTACAACAGGGAAGAACTGCAGAATATAATGTCATACAGATATTTTTAATATTATTAAAAAATGTTGTCCATCAAATGGTGGGAATCAGTGGGCTAATTTCTAATGAAGAGACCAATTTATATGACAGATTTTAATGTAGGCTTTTATACATACGTAAACATTATTTAATTACCATTATAACTAGCTATCTCACAAATATTTGCTCACTCAGTGTTTTTTTTATTTTACAGTGGGGTAATTTTGGTGCAGTAGCACGAGATAGCTTGATTTCAAACTTTGAATTGAATAAAAAATTACAAGCAAGCAAGCAGTCAGTAATAAAATAAGAACAAATAAAGAAATTAAATATTAAACAAATAAAAAATAACGACAGGCCTTAGAATTAAATAAATTGCTTTTTAGTATTTCAGGTAGGTCTAAAAGTAGGGTTAAGATATTTAACTTTTTTTTTTTTTACCAATTATCCAAATAATGTTTAGTCCCAGAAAGCTATTATTATCAGAACACGCGAGCATAACATAGCGGTTAGCAGATCAATGAATGAGAGGGCAGCTGTACCAGAGCTGCCCATATACCACACCATGTTACAACACAGTAGGGCTATTGCAGACAGAAACAAAACTGTACTACATCGATGTTTCCTGACGGCTCAATTTTTGAGTGGACTTTGCTGTTCCGATGAGCATGAATGTTATACGAGTGGAGAGGCTGAGCAGAGCACACATACGTACAGATCCGGATAACACGCAGAGCGTCACACCACGTGAAAGTGAAACCTGAGCGTTGAACTAATTTTCGGCAGCCGAAATTTCGGTGCATCTCTAATTATCCTTTTTTCCGACACCAGAAATGGATATTATATAATAGATGCTTTTTTTGAACATTTTGGCAATTTAAAAATATTAAAAAAGGATTTTTTACACGGCACCCCTGCTCTCGACAGACGGCACCACGGTTGGGAAACACTGCTCTGGATTATTCAACAGCTTTCAAAATTATTCCTGTTGCAACAAAACCAAATCAGAGAAGGGCAGTATACAGATTTCCTAAAAGAATTAGCAGATTTCCTCTCAGACCTATTGGTTACTGCTGATAAAGCACTAATCGTCTGAGATTTTAACATTCACGTTGATAATACAAATGATGCATTAGGACTTGCTTTTACTGACCTAATAAACTCTTTTGGAGTCAACCAAAATGTCACCGGGTCCACTCATCTTTTTAACAATCATACGCTAGAATTAATTATATGGCATGGAATTGATCTGACTGATATAGCTATCATACCTCAAAGAGATGATGTTACTGACCATTTCCTTGTATCGTGCATGCTGCGTATTACTGATATTAACTATATGGCTCCGCGTTATCGTCCGGGCAGAACTATTGTTCCAGCCACCAAAGACAGATTCACAAATAACCTGCCTGATTTATCTCAACTGCTCTGTGTACCCATAAATACACATGAACTAGACGAAATGACTAGCAACATGGGCACTATCTTCTCTAATACATTAGAAGCTGTTGCCCCCACCAATGGAAAAAGCTTAGAGAAAAATGTACTGTGCCATGGTACAACAATAATACCCATTCTCTCAGGAAATAAACTCGTAGTCTTGAGCGCAAATGGAGAAAAACTAACTTGGAAGTTTTTAGAATTGCGTGGAAAAACAGTATGTCCAGCTATAGACAGGCTCTAAAAGCTGCCAGGGCCGAGCATATCCACAAACTCATAGAAAACAACCAAAACAATCCTAGGTTTTTATTTAGCACAGTGGCTAGATTAACAAATAACCAGACGCCACCCGATCTAAATATTCCCGCACAGTTTAATAGTAATGACTTTATGAATTTCTGCACTGATAAAATAGATAACATCAGAAATACAATAAAAAATGTAGATTCTACAGCGTATAATACTTCAGCTTCATTCATCGCACCAAAAGATAAAATGCAGTGCTTTACAACTATAGGACAGGAAGAGCTAAATAAACTTATCACTGCATCTAAACCAACAACATGCCTGTTAGATCCTGTACCCACTAAATTACTGAAAGAGTTGTTACCTGTAGCAGAAGAACCGCTTCTCAATATTATTAACTCGTCGTTGTCTTTAGGTCACGTCCCAAAAACATTCAAGCTGGCGGTCATTAAGCCTCTTATTAAGAAACCACAACTAGATCCTAGTGAACTGGCAAATTACAGACCCATCTCAAATCTTCCGTTTATGTCTAAAGTTTTAGAAAAAAGTTATGTCTGCTCAATTGTGCTCCTTCCTGCAACAACAAAAAAAAGATCTCTATGAAGAATTTCAGTCAGGTTTCAGCCCCACCATAGCACAGAAACTGCACTTGTTAAAATTACAAATGACTTGCTTCTTGCATCAGACGAAGGCTGCATCTCATTGCTAGTTTTACTTGATC
>NW_015508476.1:9908-13973 GCF_001515645.1 Sinocyclocheilus grahami | reverse complement strand
CTTGGTGAGCAGAAGAGAATTCTTAAAAAGAAAAAAGAAAAAAAAAACATGTTACTGTTCAAAAACTTTTGACTGGTAGTGTAGGCTGATTATTCTTATAGATTGAAACGTGCGTTAACCAGGATAACGAGTATGAAACATGCTCCGAGTTAGAAAAATAGAGCAACAACAAAAGCATGTTGCTGGAAATGGGTTTATTATTGAAAATGCAAACTGCTTGTCTGCCAGCAGGAGGCGCTGTGAGAGCAGCAGAACTAGCGGTTTCTCCAGTAACGGCTGTAAACAAAGCTGCTCCGCTCATGAACGCTACTTTATCAGATAAAATGCCATCGAAACTATTCTGAAGACAGTCGGTTCCCTTCAGAGATATATTCATTTAAAACACCCGCGCCGTGTTATGATTTTGAAACGTGCAGTGCTCATGTTTATTCAACGAAGTCAAACGCCACAAATAAATCAATGTATGGGAAACTGGTAATGTATATCGAAATATCGGAAATGTGTTTAAAAATCATATCACCGTTATTGAAAAAAATTATATCGCGATACATATTGATATTGAATTATTGTCCAGCCCTAGTAGAAACTTAATTTTCTGTAAAGTTACTTTGCAATGATTTGTATCGTGAAAAGCGCTATACAAATATACTTGTATTGAACTGAATTTAAAACATGGTTTTTGCTTCAAATTGGGCTATTATTAAATTATACAATCTAATTATGTACATGAAATTATATACATATATATTCAAAACACGTTTTTGCAAGAATATTTTAATTAAAAGTTAAACTAATATGAAACTGTATTTACAGATTTAGGTTAAATTAACATGACAGCCTTTATTTTTCTTCTTTTTAGGGCAGCAGCAGCTTTAGCAGCAAATCAAGCATTCACATCAAAAGCTGCAAAAAGCCCACAATTCAGCAGATATTTTAGGAAACAAACCAAAGAAGAAATGAACAAATACTACTGATCAAAATTTGTTTTTCTTTTTACCAAGACATTTAAAAATAACACATTTTAGAGCTGTACCTGCAATAGTGTGATACCATGGAACTGTGATATTTTTGTTTGAGGTTATCATACCGTCACAATCATACCAGCCCATGACTACTGCCAAGGTGCATTATAGCTGTACATTTACACCTGAGAATGCTTTGACTCGTTATAACACCACATGATGCCTAAGGGACCGTCTCACAGTTCAAATTTGCTTTTAAATGTAGAAATTGCCCAAGTAGTAGCCTATTAACATACAAACTTGTAGAAGGTTCCTAGTAATAAGAATAACTTTCTACAGTTGATTTTTTCTTTAATTATTATAATCAAAATAATTTTTCATTCAACAGGTTTGTAGTACATTGCTGGTGTCCCGACTGATTTAATACATGTGACATTTTGCCAATACCTCTCTTCTTATGAACTCAGAAAAAGAGCCATACTCAACCATTTACCTCAATTACCCGTCTTTATACAAGTACACATACTAGTTTTTTCACTGGAATTTGCAGACGGTTCCTTAAACAACGCGATTATCCACGGAATATAGAACTTAAAACTAACTTTATCTCTCAAACAGATTTGATCTTCCAAAGAAAAATCTAAAAAAAAAGAGTATCAATAAAATCGCAGCAGCAATACTTTATAAAGTATTATAAAGTATAATAAAGTATATATAAATATTGGTTCGCATTAATTCCCCTCATAGATCACGAGACTTAACAGCAACATTATCACTGCAAACATCGAATCATTTACACGAACATACAAAAACTCAGTTCTTACTTCACATGTTTTCCTCACATAGACCTACTTACTGCCTGCTGCTCTAAATGTCTTTTAGAAGTCAGAAAACACGATGGAAACAAGACAGAAACTAACTCGTTTATTGTTGCAAACATACTGTGTAAATTGTGTTTTACAGTTGTTTAAATAAGAGAAATACCGTGAACTGCTCAGCTCTCCTCAGAAGATCGCTGCAGCTGCGTCCGAAAGCTTTGATGACTCTTTGTTCAGGGTTTCTCCTGAGAGTGATTTGTTACTCAGCTCTCACTGAATCCAGGACTGCAGCCGTCCAGCTCAAGAACAAAAATAGGGCGTTTTCTTCTTCTTCTTGTAGCGTTTATTGGCGGTGGGTAAGCCAACTTTTAGAGGGCGTGTTCACACCGGGATAGGCGTTTTTAACAATCCAATCAGAAAAAACCCTAAGAAGAAGGCAAGTGTTATTATTTTCTTTTTACTGTCTGACGTCACCAGCTATTTTGTTATGTCTAGATCACGAGAAAACAACTTATGTCAAGTTTATGATAAATCAAGAGAAAATAAATCATGCTGCATGCCTTTAGGGCATTCATAAACCAGAGAACAAATGCATTTTTCCTGGTGCACAGGCGTACACATTTAAAAAAGTCGTCTTGAAGTTGTGCATCTTTGGAAGTGGAGCCAATTAAAATGAGGAAACTGCTTAAACATTGCTGCCTCCTCTCTCCAGACCTTTGAGTCTCAACTTAAAACTCATCTATTCACTTTGTTCTCTAAATAACTCATTTACCTTTCTGCTTCTCAATTTCCAGATTTCTGTCTGTATGACACGTGACCACCTTCTTAATTGGGTTCTTGAAAGTCCCTATAAAAAAAATCAAATAAAATTTTGATTAAAATTCTGATTAGAATTTTGATTAAAATTCAAATGGATTAAAACTGGAATTCCTTATTATTTAACACTATTTGCTTAAAGCTGTTTTGTGTTTGATGAGAAATAAAACCAAAAGCTCACGGTTGTTTTCTGGTGCATTCATCGGTGTCTTTGCAAATATACACAATCACTTTAAACTGACGCAACAGGCAGTGATTAACTTCATTTTTTTGTCTCTATACATAGAGACATTTGCATAGATGGGCGAACATAATCACCTGATTTTGTAAATGTGACATTTGCATTAAGCACCCAGTTTGCACTTGTCTATAGCTTACATACAAAATGAGCCTACGATAGCAGACATATGCCTTTTTAATGAAAGGTCATCCAGAGCTAAACACTAGAAACGAGTCCAGAAAACTCAGTGTAGACTCCAGACAGACGTGCCATCCTCATATCTCTGCTTCACTCAAGTCACTTTCTGAAGTCACTTCACTTCATTTTGAACTGAAATCAGATTTCTGCTGACTCTATATCAGGGGTGTCACACTCATTTTCACTGAGGGCCACTTCAACATTATGGCTGCCCTCAAAGAGCCAGTTGTACATTTAGTCATTTTTACATTTAGTCATTTTTTGTTGGTTGTACGGTTGTAACTGGAAGACTGTACAAAATTCACCACTCATTAACATATTGTTAAATTACCGTCCCTTTATTTTATTATTACTTACATTACAAAGATTGTATATGCATTAGCATGATGTAAAATATGTTATTGCTCTGTGCTATTTTAACATAAGTACTTTTAATTTTCAAGTTAAGAAATCCACTTTACTCCATAAATCAAGGTGAATAACAGATGACAAATATCATCAAGCACAAGTCATTACATTAACTTTGTTAAAAACTTTTTTGTTACTTTTGAGAGGGGCAGAACTATGGTACAACAAATAATTATGAGCTGCTAAGAATGTGTGACAGATATGCCATTTAAAGAAATGAAAATGCGTATCAATAGCACCATTTTCTGTTTCTATTTGGCGTGTGATTTAAACTCAGAAATGGACTTTGGTGTGAATATGATACACAATCAGTGCTTGAAGTGAAAAAAGAAGTGGTGGTATTCAACCCCACAAATAAATAGATTAGTGATGTCAATCGGTAAAAAAAAACTAAAACTAATTTATTGCATGTTTTTTTTTCTGAAATTAATCGCGATTATTCCCACCTAACATTAAAATAATTATTAAATACTTTTATATTGTAATAATTTCCCATTTAATCTTCAAATTAATGTAGAAACGGTCTCCTTTAATTATAGCAATATATATGTCATGCAGATTGCTTCGAAGCACAGTAATAAAATAGGATTTAAATGCAGTGTTTGTCGATGCCGATTCGTTCTTCATGTGAACTCTTCTGATC
>NW_015508476.1:6526-8380 GCF_001515645.1 Sinocyclocheilus grahami | reverse complement strand
CTAACAGTTGACACATTCAGCATTAATGTGTGAGATCTCAGCAGAATTGCAGAATTGGTGTTTTGTGTTCACTGTTTGATCCTCATGATTCATCCAGAACTAAACACTAGAAACGAGTCTCAGTGTGGAACTCATTTTCACTGAGGGCCACTTCAACATTATGGCTGCCCTCAAAGAGCCAGTTGTACATTTAGTCATTTTTACATTTAGTCATTTTTTGTTGGTTGTACGGTTGTAACTGGAAGACTGTACAAAATTCACCACTCATTAACATATTGTTAAATTACCGTCCCTTTATTTTATTATTACTTACATTACAAAGATTGTATATGCATTAGCATGATGTAAAATATGTTATTGCTCTGTGCTATTTTAACATAAGTACTTTTAATTTTCAAGTTAAGAAATCCACTTTACTCCATAAATCAAGGTGAATAACAGATGACAAATATCATCAAGCACAAGTCATTACATTAACTTTGTTAAAAACTTTTTTGTTACTTTTGAGAGGGGCAGAACTATGGTACAACAAATAATTATGAGCTGCTAAGAATGTGTGACAGATATGCCATTTAAAGAAATGAAAATGCGTATCAATAGCACGATTTTCTGTTTCTATTTGGCGTGTGATTTAAACTCAGAAATGGACTTTGGTGTGAATATGATACACAATCAGTGCTTGAAGTGAAAAAAGAAGTGGTGGTATTCAACCCCACAAATAAATAGATTAGTGATGTCAATCGGTAAAAAAAAACTAAAACTAATTTATTGCATGTTTTTTTTTCTGAAATTAATCGCGATTATTCCCACCTAACATTAAAATAATTATTAAATACTTTTATATTGTAATAATTTCACATTTAATCTTAAAATTAATGTAGAAACAACATAAAGACAGTATATTTGTAATATTTGTTTAATGACTGAAGCCGTTTGGACGCGACCCCCTTGATGGCCACCCCGACCTTCAGGTGCAGAGGGAAACTTTGCTGCTGTCGACCTGTAGTTATGATGAAATGTTTTACGATTGTCTTTTAGGTCACAGTGGCCTATTCTGGGAGGGTTTGGAGACATATGTGAACATTATTGTGAATGTCCATGCTTAGCCTAAATAACAAATATTTTATCGGGAGTGTTTATGCTGGGATGTTGTGGAGCTTAGGAGATGTTACAGAACCATTTCATGTACATGCCTTCGATGTACTAAAAAAAATCTATGAATGTTCTAAAATGTTCAAGTCCGTGTCAAGTCCGAGTACAAATTCACCCGAGTGCGTGACAAGTCCGAGTTCATTCAAAATTGGGCTCGAGTCCGAGTTCAAGTTCGAGTACCCCAACTCTACAAAAAGACATTCAAGAATAAAACCTTCTGACATTGTTCTTTGTGGAGGAACTCCATCTTTGAGTTGATCTGAATCTCAGTTGAATCTGCTGGTTTTGAAGATGAAGATGAACTTTATTCACTGTGAAAACTTTAGATAATGTTTCTTTGTCATGTCAATTTGTAATGACAGATTTATCCAGATGATATTTCACTGCTTGATGCATTATTGTATCTCATGTGTTGAGGACGCAGCATCAGATCTGAAAGAGCTGGATCTGAAGATGATCTACTTACTGTGAATGTTTTTTGTATGACTGCAAAGAGAGGCTGAATGATTGAAACGCTTCCCACATGCAGTGCAGTGATATACCCCAACTCTAGTAAAAGGTGAGCGGATTTGTTTTCCTTTTTCAGATAAAATCACACAAGGTTCCCTAATGGTTAAGGGCCATCTCACCGAATTGTTCAAACTGACACAGGCAGATTGAAAGACTGGATTTTTTCGATCAGGTAGGGTAAAGTGATTTCAA
>NW_015508476.1:1694-2316 GCF_001515645.1 Sinocyclocheilus grahami | reverse complement strand
TTGCACACTGGTGGTGGATGAGGAGATACCCCCTGACAAAAGCGCATTTAAAGCGCTTTGAGGGCCTAGAAACGCGCTATATAAATATAATGAATTATTATTATTATTATTATTATTACTCTGGAATATAAATCAGAGATAGACAGGATGTTAAACAGAGGTGTTGAAGAGAAATGGATAACAGAACAAGAATTCAAATGTTTAACAAATCATCATCCAGTTGTCCCAGTACTTTATACTTTATGAAGAGGATTTTGAGAAACAGTCAACAATTTTGAAGAATCGTTTTTGTTAGATAGAGGATATCCACAAACCTGGTTTCATTCAGCAGTTGAAAAAAAATAAAATAAAAATCAATTTTATTATTAAATTACCACAACAACAAAAAAACAGAAGAAACTATTTTCATTCAATTATATTTTAATCTGCACCAAAAATTTTAATCAGATCAAATACATTATAAATAAATATTGGTTCATTTTAGCTTCATATCCTTCTTTAAAATATGTTTTCAAACACCCTCCTGATCTTCAAATTTGGCCAATATGTTAGTTAGATCGGATGTAGTGTGTAATGACAAGAAAACATACAGTGGGGCAAAAAAGTATTTAGTCAGCCACCA
>NW_015508476.1:0-1585 GCF_001515645.1 Sinocyclocheilus grahami | reverse complement strand
CTTTATTGAATTCAACCATAGTATTGAACAACTGAAATGTATAGGAATTGAGAAAATATTGAATCCTCGCCATGGTGGAGACATTGATAGAAGACTCTTACAAAGAGAGGCGTTTTGGGTGTTTTATTTAAAGACCATGTCACTTTTAGGTTTGAATGAGGATTTTGATCTATCATGTTTCTTGTAACTTAGTAATGTTTCTTGTAAATGTGTTTTTTTCCCCGTTTTTTTTCTTGGGAGCAATGGGTATGAATGGCATTTTTTTGCCTGATGTGTTATTGTCCCCATTGATTTTGATTTTGTTGAATTTCTTGTTGAATCTTTTGTTGAATTTGCTGTTATACATGGAACTGATCTGGAGTCTGTGAACTGGGAAAGCTAATTACCACCACCTGTTGATCTTTAATTGGTCTTCAATATATTCATTGAGTCACAAAGAGCTTGTCACACTGACGAAGGCAACATGCCGAAACTTTTGTTGTTTACTTTTATCTCCTGACACAATAAAGAATTTTTTTTTAGAGTGCAGACCTTGAGCAACGTTAATTATTTTTATTCTGACATCTGATTATTCAGCTCAGTTCGTACAGCATGCAAGTACCAAACTGAGTTCTCTTTCATGTCTTCTTGAGCAAATGCACACACATGTATGTCAGATGAGCTGTTTTGATGAGTATCCACGTAAACACATATTGTTTCTGACTTGCTCTTCACCCCAAACCAACGGGTTCACGACTTCTTCCACTTGTGATGGTATTACTGCTCGGTCCCCTCGCCCTATCGGCTCAACAGCATAAGCAATTGCACTTATTATGGGTCCTTTCACATTTGTCTTCCTCCATTTTGTCTTCCTCCATTTCAGAACAAGCGTGTATTCAAAAAGTAAAGGTCCTATGATGCTCTTTTACAAAGTCTTGATTTTGTTTTGGGGGTGTATTAGAACATGCTCTCATGCTTGGTGGTTCGAAAATGCATTATTTTTTCACATAATTTACATTATTAAAATACCTTTTTCCCCAGCCTGGCACAAACGGCTCCATTAGTTCCGGCTTTGATGAAGGTCCACCTTCCGAAGAACAAAATGTGTTGTGATTGGTTAGCTGTCCCAGTGCGTTGTGATTGGCGAACAGCTTAGACAGTGTTTCAGTACTGCCACGCCTCTTGCTCCGTCTTTCAACAAAAGCTTTTGGCGAATTCGGCAGGCACTGTACTCCCTCATTTTGTGGAAGCTGTCCTCAGTAAAATGCGCAGCACACAATGGCAAATTGAGGTTATAATGCTCAGCAACAGAGTTAAAAAGTAAATTGCAACCACTGTTTCCTGACATCATCCGCTTTCGGAAGCCCAAACAAAGACGTTTGAGCACGGAGGTGAAAAAAACAGCGTTTCAGGCAGTCGTGCACAGGATGAGAAGCGCAGCGTTGCGCCACGCCTTTAAAATTCAAATACATTATTTTCTATGAGTGTATGCACTCATGGTGCCGTCTCAAGTTGTTGAGACGGCACCAGACAGCCAGCTCTTTAACCTCCCGTCTGTCCACGGCGCCCAGCTATGTCAGAATCAGAATGAGCTTTATTGCCAGGT
>NW_015508475.1:18559-22499 GCF_001515645.1 Sinocyclocheilus grahami | reverse complement strand
TTTTTTTTTTTTGGTGTAAATTACTCACTAAATGCTAAACTGCCAATAATGTAAGCCAATCGGAGACTAGACGGCTGTGATTCGTTGTATTGCATTAATAGAAAGCCAAATAATATAATGATTTGTAATACAAAGTATTTTTTTCCAAAACAAAGTTTTATTAGTATTTTCGTGCCGTGGCGTTGAGGGCGGGAACAAATGTGACGTAGACACGTGCACTTACTAGTCACATTCTAGCGTTTAATGCCGAGGAGGACTCTAGCCTACAAGACTCTGAAGGACTGAGCTAGGAAGGACGCGGCCTCAGTAGGATGCAGCCTTCCGTTTGAGAAGCACCCTTTATCACAACCCTGCTAAATGTAGTGCCAGTACGAGTGCTCATTGGCGCTCCCTCCTGCTGGTGGTGCTCTATATGCAGGGCTGTACGTTAACTTTTTTTTTTCACATAGCACTGGTGCGACAGAGGTTGAAAGTTTTTTAGCACAGGGCAAAAAGTTGTAGCACAAGTATAAAACAAATTTAAACAAAGTTTTCTTAATTTGCTAAAAATGGAAGAGTGCAGAAACATAACACCTCTTACACCTTAACAAAATATAAAATAAAAATGAATGACAGACATTTAGGCCAAAGTGAGCAAAGATACAAATTTTAGTCATTATTTTATTTTTGTTATTAGAAAATAAGAACAAAGATATATATTACAAATACACATAATATACAAATAAAACAAATAGTGCTTTATTTTTCAAGTACAGTATTTATTAGCTTTTGCTTGTGTGCCTCCTGAGGGTGATTGCAACATGGGATGATGTTGCATCAGGTCTAAGGTTTTGCCTTTAATAAGTTACCTCTATCAACGCCAAATCTTCTTCCTGCAAACAGAAAAGAAAAATGTAATGTTCTACTGATAGAATTCTAGGCTGTAGGGAGTAGTCACCAATATAAACACTCCTTAGAAGTCAGGGGCATATTGAAATGTGGAAGTTAGTTCATTAAAAGGTCTTCAAAGCAAAGTTTCTGCAAGGCTACAGTGGTATCAATCGTTACTATTGAAGTAATAAGTTTTGCAATTGTCATTCAATGAATCATAACCCACCAAATGGGCTAGTGATTTGATGTGCGTTACTCACCTTACTTCACTGGAACTATAATAATCTATAATCTCTGAAAATATTGGCGTGACGCTTTACTATTGGGGGCTCTGGCAGCTAGCTATACTGTTGGCTAATCAAATCTACAACGGGCTTAGCTAACGTTACGTATTTAGATGGGAGAGCATGAGAGGAGATAATAATTAAGTTCACTTGTCACTGTGTTTAAGATGTTAAGTTAGTTATTATACCCAGTAAACGACCTGTTGCTCGCTCTTCTCTCAGACTGCGGTGGCAGTGGCAGGGATTCCGGGGAAACGTAGCGATAGGTGTCGTATTCCTATAGGTAGATGTGATCAGCTGATGCAAGCTTGACTCACGTGACCTGCCAGAACTAACGCTAAAGCTTAATTTTTCAAGTACAGTATTTACTAGCTTTTGCTTGTGTACCTCCTGAGGGTGATTGCAATATGGGATGATGTTGCATCAGGTCTAAGGTTTTGCCTTTAATAAGTTACCTCTATCAACGCCAAATCTTCTTCCTGCAAACAGAAAAGAAAAATGTAATGTTCTACTGATAGAATTCTAGGCTGTAGGGAGTAGTCACCAATATAAACACTCCTTAGAAGTCAGGGGCATATTGAAATGTGGAAGTTAGTTCATTAAAAGGTCTTCAAAGCAAAGTTTCTGCAAGGCTACAGTGGTATCAATCGTTACTATTGAAGTAATAAGTTTTGCAATTGTCATTCAATGAATCATAACCCACCAAATGGGCTAGTGATTTAATGTGCGTTACTCACCTTACTTCACTGGAACTATAATAATCTATAATCTCTGAAAATATTGGCCTGATGCCTTACTATTGGGGGCTCTGGCAGCTAGCTATACTGTTGGCTAATCAAATCTACAATGGGCTTAGCTAACGTTACGTATTTAGATGGGAGAGCATGAGAGGAGAGAATAATTAAGTTCACTTGTCACTGAGTTTAAGATGTTAAGTTAGTTATCTTACCCAGTAAACGACCTGTGGTGGGAAGAGACCGCCCACTGAGACACAGCTTCACTCGCAAGCAAAACTATTCAACTCGCAAACAAAAGTTTTAGACGGCAGAAAAAAAGACGGCAGAAAAGAGAGCCACATTTGTGGTTTCACGATGAAAAGTGTTTGAAGTGCACAAAGAAAAGTAAAGATTTTCAAAGATTTATACGCACTGCAAATAATTGTTTTCAATTTCTTTATTTTTTAACCTTAAGAAGACTTTTTTTTGCAATCTTTTATTTTTTTAATTACAAAATAATTAGTTTTACTCTCAAACACAGAATGTTTGATTGAATAATAAAGACACAACAATAATTCCATAGAATCACATTCACTCCCACAGAAAATTCAATGTCTCCAGTTTGCTTTACCTGCATGTCTATGGATTATGGGGAATCCAAAACACCCAGAGGAAACTCACACCAACACGTGGAAAAGGTGCATATTAGTACCTTTAATAAAGTGTGTATATTAGCGCAAAGAAAAATAAAGATTTTCAAAGATTTATACGCACTGCAAATTATTTTGTTTTCAATTTCTTTATTTTTGAACCTTAAGAAGACTTTTTTTTGCAATCTTTTATTTTTTTAATTACAAAATAATTAGTTTTACTCTCAAACACAGAATGTTTGATTGAATAATAAAGACACAACAATAATTCCATAGAATCACATTCACTCCCACAGAAAATTCAATGTCTCCAGTTTGCTTTACCTGCATGTCTATGGATTATGGGGAATCCAAAACACCCAGAGGAAACTCACACCAACACGTGGAAAAGGTGCATATTAGTACCTTTAATAAAGTGTGTATATTAGCGTGTGATAATAATATGAAGCCTTAAGGTAGTAAAATGTACTATTATGGTACTATTATTAACCCATTAGGAGTAAAGAAGGTACAAAGGTGTCTATTTGAGAGTAATGCCCCTCATTTGTGGACACTTTCACAGAAGATTGAACAGTGTGCATCTGAAATGATCAGAATTACTGATTCTTTTGTCTGAAGCTGCAGGTTTTTCTGTGAATCATGATGATTGAGCTGGTGTGAAGAACAGAAGAATCATTATGATAAACTCCACAACATCATCTATGATAAAAAAGGTCAAAGGTCACATATATTTCTGTGTTATATCAGCACATGACAGGAGAATGAATGTGAAATGTAGGATATGAATTCAAACTGAATCATGTTTATTGTAAATGGCATTAATAAATGATTCCATTGTTTAGCAAGCAATAACAAATATTTTGATAGATGAATTAATTTTTTTGGTGAAAAAAAAGTTATATTAATTTAGCTAAGTTCTTATATTTTGAAAAGCATTCTTTTTTCAGTCAAGGTAAGTGTTACTAACAGCTGTTCTCTCTCTCTGCTGGAGTTTGTGTTCACTCGAGTGGAATAGAGGTTTTTGTACGAGTCTTTCATTAGATTGTATCATTGTGGTACACATTCGGTGGAGGAACTAAACTGGTGCTCGGTAAGTCTGTCTTATTAATTCTCTTGTATAAAAATATTAAATTGATGAGTTTCATGAAGTCAATAAATCTCCACTGCTGGACCAAACACTTTGGGAGGAGCCTAATCATTCTGTGCTGTCAATCATCATTACAAGTCTAAGCAGCAGTCATTGTGCCGTGCCGTCCCAGCAACAATTCTTCCGGCAGATTTCTATAAATCATGTTTATGACAGGCATACATTTTTTGTGTTGAGCCCACAAGAAGATATTTAATGATACTATTAAACCACTGTATGAATATTTATATGTTGATGTCACAAGGGCTTTGTGCAATAAATAATTTAAGGGAA
>NW_015508475.1:0-17013 GCF_001515645.1 Sinocyclocheilus grahami | reverse complement strand
GTTTCACAGTTACAGTAATTGTGTATTTCGTCAGCTTATTTAGGCAAATCATATCCATAAATGCTAAGGAATCATATCATCAGGGTGTTCACCTTTCAGAGTAGACATTGATAAGGATGTCCCAGTTTGTCACTTGTTGTGGTTCCCTTAAACATTTCTGTTGTGCGGTCTGGACATATTTGCAGCATTTTTCTCTATTTGGTTGTGAGTATTTGCAGGTCGTTTCTGTATTTGGTTGTGAGTATTTGCAGCATGTTTCTGTATTTGGATGTGAGTATTTGCAGTTTGTTTCTGTATTTGGTTGTGAGCATTTGCAGTGCATTTTTGTATTTGGTTTTATTGTGAGTATTTGTGTTGTGAGTATTTGCAGCATGATTCTGTATTTGGTTGTGAGTATTTGCAGTGCATTTCTGTATTTGGTCACGTTGTGAGTATTTGCAGCCTGTGTCTTGTCAAACTGATGAAGATGTTTTCTCAATTTGCTGGTGATTTTTCATTTGCAGTGTTGAGCTCTCTTGGCCACAGTAGGCCCATAGCAAAACTAAACTTCATCAAACTTTGCACAGATATTGAATGGAACTGAATCATGGCTGAACAGAATCGAGCTGAATAGTCATTGTTGTCTTGCTACAGCTGCCTTACAGCGGAATTTGAATTAGTCCCTAATTTGATGAAGTTGGCATAATTAATTCTCTTACTTTCCAGTAAATTCTGCAAAGCCACTTCAAGACAATCATATAAAGCTCTAAAAAAAAATGTAGCAGACACTTCACTTGACCCGAAATCAATGCCGCAACTTTATATATTTTCTTGTTTTTTTGCAAGAGCAGTGATTTCTCCCCCTATTATTAATATTATTATTATTATTATATTACATTACTGCAGCAGCAGCAGCGATTTCTCAATCGGCTCTGACCGTCTTGTTTGTTAGCCCCTCACCCACCTTATAATTCCCCAAAAAACACAGCAAAGTTGAAATGTATTCTGCACATTCTTGGGGGGTGAAGGATTGAATCTGTTAAAGTTTTTTCTACTTGTATCACCAAACTACTCAAAGTTGATTTCCCTGCTTTCTGTCCTTTGTAAACAAATTTTGGGGGGGTTGAACTCGGAGCTCAATTTGAGCCTCGGGTCTGAGACTGTCGAGGACAGCAAGCCAAGCTTGTTTAACAGCTTGTTTAACTTAAGTCTGGATGGGCAGGCAAACTCATGAAATGAAGTTCTAAATGTAGATTCGGGAGGAGCCTAATCATTCAGTCCAGTCTATCATAATTATGAGACTATATACTGTAAGCAGCAGTCATGGCGCTGTCCCAGCGCAACGGTTTCTGTTATTTTCTCTCTATGTAGTACCGCAATGAAGGGGTTGAACTTGGAGCTCAAGCCGAGCCTTGGGTTCGAGCCTCCTTCAAGGACAGCAAGCCAAGTTCATTTACCATTAACTGTTAAGACTAAATGGGCAGGTGAACTTGTGAAACAATAATCCAGATGCTTTCTGTTATGATTGTTTCATGCATTGACTGTGTACATTTCAGATCATTTTCTTGCTGCATGATCCAGCTATGCTTCAGCTTTAGTTTTCTGATGCAGAGTAGAATTCATAGTTCCTTCAGTGATGGCAGGACGTCCAGGTCCTGATGCCAGTCTATCATAATTATGAGACTATATACTGTAAGCAGCAGTCATGGCGCTGTCCCAGCGCAACGGTTTCTGTTATTTTCTCTCTATGTAGTACCGCAATGAAGGGGTTGAACTTGGAGCTCAAGCCGAGCCTTGGGTTCGAGCCTCCTTCAAGGACAGCAAGCCAAGTTCATTTACCATTAACTGTTAAGACTAAATGGGCAGGTGAACTTGTGAAACAATAATCCAGATGCTTTCTGTTATGATTGTTTCATGCATCGACTGTGTACATTTCAGATCATTTTCTTGCTGCATGATCCAGCTGTGCTTCAGCTTTAGTTTTCTGATGCAGAGTAGAATTCATAGTTCCTTCTGTGAAAACTTTAAAACATCCCCAAATCATCACACTACCAAATGTGATCAACTGTTGATATGAGGTGATTCTCAGGGCTGCATTAAGACTGCACTGGGCCCCCCATCACAATAATGATCTATATATATGTATGTATGTGCTTGAGCACCTGCCCCTTTTCCCCTTGATACCCAAAGTGTAATTAAGTGTAATTCTTTTTTTTTTATTAAACGCCCTTTTGTGAGGCCTGTCCAATCCAACTATTAGTAACATTAATTAATAATAATTTTGCCGCAAGTAAAATTATTCACATGATGACCTTTCACCTGACGATCTCATCTGGAACGATCACTCACATTAGTAATTTAGCGCACTACACGTCAGCGGAGCGGTGTGCTTGTATACTTATATTATTAAATTATTATTATTTTACAAGAACGACGTGAAGAGGGCATGCACAGCTGTTGTTTATATTGCTGTGTGTAGCCTGTGGAAGTAACGCTAGCTGCAGCAAGGCTATCATATTTGTGTTCAAAATTTTCCTAATGACAATTTTATGATTGGTTTAAAAAGGCTACTACAAACACCTTTTTCTAATTTTTATCACAGAATAAGGTAGGAAATATATTTTTTAGTTTCTATACTAAATGATATGTCAATCAGTACTGTCTGCATTATTCATATAGTTTAGGCTATTACCTGGAGATAACTTGAAAAACACACATAAACCATATATTTTCGCAATCGTGTGTTTATTGTCTTCACGTTTCATCAGTAAAAAGGTTTCTGCTTTTTATTCAGCTCAGCTATAGAGATGACAGGATGAGCTTTTGTCCATATTAGGAATTTCCTGCACGTCATCATAAGTTATTACTTCTATGAGACTGTTTTGGACTTTCTGCACGAGAGCACCCTCTGGCTTAGAGTATGAATGAAACATGCACTGCAGTGTTCAGAGCTCCTGATGTTCACATCTCCTCATTTTGGACACAAATAAAACGTCAGGTCATGCAGACTATCGGTACTGTTTCTTTGAATTTAAATCTAGATTTAAATCTAAAAACCTCTACGTGAATACACCTGCCTGAATAACATTTTATAAAAATGTAATATTTATTAAATATAAAAAATGCAGCTAACGTAGTTCTACACACAGCAATAGCCTATAAACAAAGGTGTCTGTTCTCTTTCATGCTTGCTGTTGGATTGGGAAAAGTTTAAAGGGCGTCGAGGGATCTTATCTTTTTCATAATATTTATTATTATTACAGTATTTATTAAAAAAAACTATCACAACACTGGTAAAACAGGCTTATACTGATTTTCTCATACTCTGAATTATACTTATCAATCCTGTTTTTATAATCATTATCATTCAAAAAATGAATAAATTCAGAACAGGATTAGAATAGAATTCTATTTTAAATAAGACAGAATTTTTTTTTTCTACAACAGCAACAGTAGTGTTTACAACAGCAAAACAACCATACCCTATAAACTCAATAATAATAATAATGACTCACCCCAGCGGCGAGGGATCTCTGGCAGCGTGCCCCTCCTTCCTCCCGGGTTTCGGCACCAATGTAACAACGTTTGTAGGTCGGGAAGAAGGAGGCAGGAACCGGCGAACATTTAAACAAACTTTAATAATAAAATTAACTCAAAACAGCGTGACAGCCCCTCGCGGACGACTGTTGCGCACAAACAAAACCAAAACACAAAATAAAATCCAGGCCTGGTCCTCTCTCGTCTTTCCCTGTCGTCACTCCTCCTTTGTATCCTTCCGGAGCTCCTCCGTGAGACTCAAGACCGGTGAGTGGTGCAGGTGTCGCTCATTATCAATTACTCCACCAGCCTCGAGTTGTCTCTCGTCACAGTATAATTATAAGAAACACCATGATAAAAGAGGTCAAAGGTTACCTCAGATCAGCGGTGAGGCCAGAAATCTCCAAGGAGATGAACTTTGGTGAAACAGGGTGAACCTCTATTCTGACTCTTTTTAAAGCTGTTTTTAAACTGTAACTCTTTCGAAAATGTAGTACCATCTGAACAAAACAATTCACTTAAAAGAATAGGACTTCAGTTACAAATCGGACTGTTTAGGACAAAGTAGTTTTGTAGAACAGTGCAATGTTCATAAATACAGTTTAAATTAAAATCTGTTTTTGTTATTGATAAGGCAGTTATCATTTGGCACACAAAATATATAACAAAGGTTCTGTGCTGTTGTTATCTGTGTGCAGTGCATAGGTTTGTGACGGTCGTATTGAAGCCTCTCTAGCAGTGACTGTGATGTGCTCGCTGTTCATGGTCTACAAACTCCATCCAGCTCCTGCTCATGAAAAAAAACTTCCTCTCTCTCCACCTCAGCCTCACAAAATCACACTGCTGGTGTTAACTAAATACTGGACTAAACTTTCAAACCTTTTCTTTCATGATTTCATGCAGGTCTCCATTACAATGTTATATACAGTAGTGCTTTCAGATCTATACTGCTACTGCATCGCTGCAACACAAAGATGAGAGATGAGCAGAAGTCTTGTGTAATGTGAGCAGCAGTGATTCATGTAGTCAGAGAGTTGTGTGATGAAGGCAAGGCTCAATGTACACTTTGACAAGGCCATTGTAGAACTTTAATGATGGCAAAGCGTCCAGGTCCTGATGAAACAAATCATCCTCAACAGCGGCGCAGCATAAAATCACAGGCCAAGTGAACCGCAAGTCAGAGGCCCAAAAAATACCTTTTTAAAACCATTTTCAATGAGGAGTAAGCTAATAGCCTCAGCTTTTATTGTCCTCACAGCGCGTCAGTTTTTTTTGCGGGGCAAATTAATTGTAATTTAATAATAAAAGTAACCTAATAATAAGAATAGGCCTAATAATAAGAATGCAACAGGCCTACATTAATTGGAAATGCCAAATCCTCTTAATATTGCCAATATTTGATGCTTTTGACAATATCTCTGGTTCTAGTCGACACATGATACGACACAACCCGGCACGGGGAGGTTCCTTTTTTGTTCAGCCATCATTGTGGTTAACTTAACCAGTACAGTTTAAACATTTGATATGTCATTTGTATTCTGAATAAAATATTGAAATTTGAAACTTCCACATCATTGCATTCTGTTTTTATTCACAATTTGTACAGTGTCCCAACTTTTTTGGAATCAGGTTTGTAATTAATTATTAGATAGATAGAGTTCTGGATTGTAATATAGTGATCTACAAACAAGAGTGATTGAGATTCATCCATCAGCAGCTGCAGGATCTCTCAGCTGTATCAGTGCAGTCACTGTGACTCTGACTGACGGAGGTTTTTGTACGACTCTTTATCACTGTGTGAACACATGTTTACTGTTTGGGTAGTGAAAACTCTGACAGTAATAATCTCCTGTATCTTCAGTCTGGACTCCACTGATGGTCAGAGTGAAATCACTGTTAGATCCACTGCCACTGAATCTAGATGGAGTTCCAGTGTTACGGCTTGATGTCACATATATGAGGAGTTTAGGAGCTTCTCCAGGTTTCTGTGAGTACCAGTGTAAGTAATTACCACCATGCACTGAACTGCTGGTTTTACAGTTTATTCTGACTTCTTGTCCTGGTTGAGCTGCTGTTATTGATGGACTCTGAGTTACAGTGTACTGTCCTCTACACTCTGAAAGAAAGGAACAAAGGATAAGAATTAAAAATGATGTATACTTCAAATTTTAAAATAATAAATTGTCTTTATGAAAGCTTTGCTACAAACCTTGAGCAAACAGTGTGAGAGTCCAGATGAGGATGATGATGTTGTTCATTGTAGTTGTTTTGTCTTGTGTGATGATGAAGATTGTGTTGTGTTCTGTTCTCAGTCATGAAGTGTTAAACTCACAGCACTATAAACACTCTCATGCAAAGTGTCTCTCTATGTAAATGCTCTTCATACGCAGAACAGGCAGCTGTCAGTCTCAGACCGCAGATTAATTCATACACGTTCATGTTCTACAAAACATTAGAAGCATTAGAAGCTTAGTGATGAATGTGAACTATAGAAATCAGAAAGACACTCTCTACAATGAATGTTTGATTATTTTACTGGGTTGATAAAAAACCAAATTATATTAAAGATCACTGGCTCTTTGGGTTTAAGAAAAGCACATTATAAATACAATGTATTATGATTATTATTTTGTTTTTATTATCTGCTCTCAACAGCATATAGATTCATACATGCGAACCAGTTTGAAACGAGAATGAAAACTGAGATGATATTCCCATTTATCTTTGTATGCAATGTCATCTTGTAAATGTATTACACTCTTGATGTTTGGCTGTAAATCCTTCAATATTCTGTTGTGGTTTTGAGAGTTAAATGTTTAGATTTTGAAGTGTTTAATGATGGTTTGGTGGTCTGTTTTTTTTTTTTTAGATTTACCTTAAACTGATTTATATTTACAGAAGTCAAAATAGAAGCACAGATGGGTGAAATGTTATTTAAATATATAGATTAAAAAAAATGTATTTAATCAAAATGCAGTTAGCAAATAAAATAATATTTCATCTTTATGTATTTGACTCATGTTTGTCTTTTTGAATTTGAAAAGGTCACAGGCCTCATTTCTAAAATGCATGTACGATCGGATCCTACTTCAAAAGTGAGAACAAATTGGGATTTACATTAAAATAAAAAAAAGGCAAAGAAAAAGGCAAAAAAAAGTGAAATGATGTGAAAATGTCCTTAGGTGTACAAAAGAGAATTCGTACAAACTTTTTCCATGCATATATAATCAAAATAATACAACATTGTTTATAAAAATGTAAAGCGTAAAGGTAAAAAATAGATAATCACAGTATTCATCAACATATGCATTGTGAAAAGTAGGTCACTCGAATTAAAGATCTCCTGAATATAAACATGTTTGGATTTTCTTGTTCAGGATGATGAGTGCTGTACTTCTTCTGAATCACAAAGGGATATTTGTGGCTGTTCTGTAGGTTGATGCATTTGTTCACATTGTGCTTGAATTTAAAATGAGCTGAGATTTATAAAGAGTAATGCATTTAGGAAAAAATTTTGTGTGTATGGATAGTTTTATAAATTGTTTGTAGGGACATTTCAAAAATTCTACGCAAGTCTTTATAAATGAGGTCCCAGACTTCAAGCTCATATTTTATAATCAAATGTCAATCAAAGAACCATGAAAACACCTGCAGATGAAGGAAATTATGAAACAAGACTGTGTAGTCAAATTATAAACCTCAAACATTTCCTAAGATCACTGTTGGTTCTCTGTTTGTTGACTCGGTGTAGTTTTACTGTATCATGAAGCTGCTGTGAGGACGCTGAACATCTGCTGATGGAGCTGCTCTATTCTGAGAGGAACAGAATCACTCAAATATGAGTTTGATTCTTTAACTCTTTATTCTCTGAAATGAGTCAGTAGAGGTGGACTAAAGGAGAGATGAGCTTTGTTCATATTCATCAGTTCACACTGAGGCTGCGTCCGAATGAGTAGGTACTTAATTTCAATAAGTACTTACTTAACGAGCGCTAAAAGAGAAGGCACTCTACAGCCAAATCTCGATAAGTATGAATGAGATCCGGACTTCATCCGCCATGTTGACGTTGTCATGTGATCTACTACGTTACAAGCGCAACAACTTAAAAGTTACGAGCGGCAGGTTTAATTGATCTCTCTGTAAATATTTTGATGTTTATGAAATTTTCTAATTTTGTGGTCTTGTTGAAGAAACAGCTGCCCTTTTATTGTGATTGTAGTATAACCATTTTGGGTTGATTTAAATTTTTATATATTTAACCCTACTAATATGACACACAGTTTAATCCTTAAATATATTATTTTTCCTTACGATAACCCAAAATTGTTATCTCTTGAATATATATATTTTATGTGCAATATTTTTCATCCACAAACAAAACCGGCTTAAATCTCCTTTGTTTTCCTCTTTTTCTTGTTGAATTTAACTCTCGTTTCATCCCTCAGCTAATAAACAACAACAACAACTGCAATATTTTGATGCACTGATTATATGAATATTATGATTAAAGATATTTAACCTTGTCATTGTGCCTTTTTCTGTGTATATAATCTCATACTATGATGTATGCAAACCCATTATATTTATGTTTTCTGCTGTTTGTCATTATGATTGTTCATTGTTAAAGATACAACCATCTTTCTCTGAGCTTGTATGTAATTAAATAAAGTTCTGCAGTATTAATAAAAAAAGAACACGAGGGACAGGTGCACTAACACCTCATAGCATCAGTAACTCCACAACCCTACCTAGTACAGTTTTCCTCAGTGTTTGCAATGTTTGTAATATCTGCACAAAGAAGACGTCGATCAGCTGCTAGAAGATCTCGCCTTTGGAGAAGACTGTTAATTTTAGACTCGAAAAAAAGCATTACTACTTAAAAATTAAGATTAACCCAGAATGCATTGCTAGCCCACCCCAACACGTATGAACAATAATAATGATAAATGCTGACCAATAATTATATATATATATATATATACAGTAAAACAAAGCAAAATGTAATTTGTTTTGTCATATGCCATAGCTATGCATGAATACACACTAGACAAACGCAGCCAAGGTGAATACATCTCAATTTTCAGTCAAGTAATGAATGCACAAGTTCATGAAACAATTATATTTTATTTACTGACAACATTAAACATGAATAAATGAGTAAAAGAATAAATAAATGTAACCATGACAATTGTAGGGTAAACAGTGATAATAGAGCTGACCACTGTGTCCACCTTCACCTGTCTCTGCTGTCCATCACGTCCCTCACTGCTGCAGTCAGACTGAATCGGATCATGGATGAGAAAGGGACATTGAGGCTATCATTGCCTGAGTGCACAGAGAGGATGAGGCCCCCCGTACCACACAATCTTGAAGCAAGAGCAGGTGAACACATGCGGAACAACCTGGCTGCTGCTGTGTCTGCTCCAAACATTCGTGTGCCTGCTCGTCAGCATTTCATTCATTACTTTTGTGGTGTAGTGGGCTACTGAACCACTGAACTGGCAAGCAGAAGGTTGCTGGTTCGATCTCCGCAATCGTCACCACTGGTGTGTCCTTCAGCAAGGCTCTTTACTCCAGGTGGCTGATGGGGGATTGGGGTCCCTGTAATAAGAGCACTGTAAGTCACTTCGGATAAAAGTGTCTGACAAATCAATAAATGTAAATGTGATTTTTGTAAATCCTTTTTTTGTGTCTTGGGCACAAACGCTCAATAAAGCTGCTTATTTCTTAAAGTTTATTTCTTCAAGGTACTACTATAATATAAATGCTTACATATATTTCATACAGTTTCTATTTGGGGGGTTTAAAGTGTTAGTTTGTCCAAACATCAATTCAATCATTATTTACAAAAGTTGATTTTAGTTAAGTTTGTCCTGCTGGCTTGTTCATACAATATCAGTCGATGGGAGACTGACTTTCAGATTCTTCATGACATTATTTGATGAGGCTTTTGAAGCTTCTGAAACTCAGGTTTCATTAACTGATGTTGTATGAGCAAGCCAGCAAGACAAACTTGACAAAACTCACATCCTCAAGTGTCTTTTGGTGTTTCTGTAGATGCTCTCGCTGGCTCTGGGGTCACCGAGGATGAAGAGACCACAGCAGCATCTGGTCCAGATGAGACAGTAAGAGGTGGAGTGATGGAGCATCTCATCCATGGCACTGGACCATTTCCAGGATGCTGCTGTGGACTTCTCCATCCTCACTGCTCACACCAGTCTGCAGACATTTCAGATCCTGCAAAGAAGCACAAATATAATACAAAAGCAGTCATTTTAACAGCACAATGTCATTTGATTTCTGTATTAGAAGTAACAGAATGATCTTATTTATATTTTTGTTTCAGGTTTTCCCTTTTTTTCACAAATGCCGCCGTCACCTTTCCTTGCAGGTCCTGCTCCACCACAAAAGCTCTGCAGCAAATGCACAGCAATCAAGAATCAGAAAAGTGCCGTGATAACTCTGTTTGAAATTACAATAATTCAAATAAACCTCTGAATAAATTCCTCTGAGATTTGTCTGCTCACAACTGCACAATAACACACACACTCGGATGTCTACATCATATCTAGAACCTATTAGACATACGTGTATGAAATTCATATTGAAGATTTTCCTACCAGATATTAAATAGACATTTAGTAATCGTATTTAAGCTGTATATGGTTTAAAATGTATGTAAATCTACTTTGGAGATGTAAGTGTGCTTCCTGGAGCCCCTGTTAGCTATACATAATAAAACGTGTTTATACAGCAACATCACAACTATACTATACCATTTAGCATCTTTACACTTTCAACAATTTGCTCTAAAGTAGTTCAACAAATGCGAGTTTAAAATAAGGAACCGTGTTTTTGGATTGTAATACTTACATTTGTAAAATTCCTCATCCAAATTTTCCGCCATGTTCGATTATGACGCATCCTCTTCTTCTTCTTTATGATGTATCCTCTCGCGTGGCCTCCTGGGATAGAAAAGTATCCATCGGCGAGCACTCAAGAAGCTGGGCAGAAGCAGTAGGACATCCGGGAACTTCTTGACTTCTCTTTTATGAATACTAAGGATTCGGACATACTTATTCGCTCGCCTACTGCTTTTCACCTACTATATAGTAGAGAAGTAGGTGGTTTCGGACGCAGCCTGAGACTCTCAGCAGTTATACTGGCCTTCTGAATGTTTGAATAAACTGTTGACTCTGTGATGAGACACTGTGAATGATTCATTCTGATGTGTGTCCTTCAGTATCAGTCTTTCAGCTGTTACTCAACCACAATTGAGGCTGATTTTTGATTTTGAATGATTAACTAAACCCATCCATGCTGAAGTTGTGTGTGAAAATCAGATGAGAGAATCAGATTAGTCAGACAATTAGTTACTGGAGAGACTCGATCATAAGTGTAGTGAGTCTGTTATAATAATGTACTTGTTTAGGACTGATGATTTTCCTGCTGAACAAAAACTTACTCTGAATCCCTCAGAGCTCCAGTCAAATCTAGACACCAAAATATTATAAAGACAAGGCAAATTTTGGAAAGTTGTTAACATTGGTGCGGCACATTTTGATGAACAAGCACCACACATTTTATTTTTCTTCTAGACAATGTGAAATCTAATAAGTGATATACAGTATGATTATATTAGGTATATTTTCACACCCTCTGCCACTTCTTAACTTCACCACCAGAGTCTAATTATCAGTCTAATTAGACTGGCCTATTTAAACCCTGACAGTGTGAAGTATAGCTTGTTTGACCCTCAAACAAGTGTTTGTGTTTCTCTCTATTTGCCAGGTAGGCTATCTCTTTGAAATTAGTTTAGTGGTATTTTTCTTATTCTATGTTTTGTGTAACCAAATTTTATTGTATTCTTCTTTAATTGATGTATTCTCTTTATTGATTGGATTTTTTCTTCTTGATTGATGCCTTATTGTGCCTGATATATAAAATAGATATTAATTCTTGATTTATTTTAGACTCTGCTGAAATCATTATGACTAGTAGATCATGTGGAGGCTGATGTTTCCTCAAATCTGTGTCCAGGAGAGAACAGACTAAAGGCTCATGACTGAGTGGAGCAGTAGGCACATCATTCGAGACCTTTTGAATTCTGTCTATCGCAGACTTGGCAAGTTGTATTGAAGTGACCTAACAAACTACACTTTTTGTTCTGAGCAAGCAGTAGGTGGCCGGACTTAAAGGTATAGGTTAACCTTGCATGCTCTTATTAAGTTCGGACTGGTGAGTTTGTGATCGTGAGATCCGTGTACGACGTGAGACTCAAATGTGACATCTGGTCCCTGATGAACGAATAATTTAAAGTATGGGATATTCAGAATAATCAAATATCTGAAAGAATACATAATCGATATTTGTTTGGCCAACGGGTGGTCCTTACATACTGAATATAATATTACATACATTATAATGTATTGTCACATATTTTTAATATATGAAAAGTGGCAGTTCCTTATGTATTATTTGATATAATGTAATATATTAACACAATATATTATACTCTATATTTTCAATATACTGTTAAATCATTTAATATATTGATCATTCATATATAAGGAAATATATTTTCTTTGCAGAAGGGAATATATTGATCATAAATACATGGAAATATATTTTGGTTCCATAAGGGCTGTGCTGGAGCTCATCCTTTCCTCATTCAATGGAATGAATTTGAGCTTCTTACAGTTTCATGTTAGATATTCCACTTATTTTTTCTTTTGTTTACACTTCAGTTTACATTCAGTTTTAAAATGAAATGTTGTGACTGCAGCTCAGATCAAGTGAAAAGTATATTGTATGAGATGATATACAAACTACACAATCACTAAATACACTATAATGAAATTACCAAAAGCAAATGATTAAAAAACACTTTTGCTGAAGCAACAAACATTTTACCTTGCTTCTGTGTCTAATGTAGTTTGCCATTGTCCAATGTGGTTTAATTGGCCGTAACAGGGTCTAATATGATTTCATGCTGGTCTGTTGAGGTTTGATGGGTTCTGAAGTGGTCTAATATGTTCAGAGTTTTTGATGTTGAGTTATGTCGCAGTTTTGAAGACCTGTATGATTTTATGCTGTCTGTGTGACAGAAAAACTTTTAAACTTAAATATTAAACTTAAAAACACATTAAAACGGGGCTTCGTCAAGTCAACGTCAAAGTATATCACAATAAACTTCATCTATTTGTATTGTGTTACTGGTGTTTATTCACTGATCAGTGTTGTGTGTGTGATTGTGTTTATGAGCAGCTGCAGTATCTCTCAGCTGTATCAGTGCAGTCACTGTGACTCTGACTGACGGAGGTTTTTGTACGACTCTTTATCACTGTGTGAACACATATTTACTGTTTGGGAAGTGAAAACTCTGACAGTAATAATCTCCTGTATCTTCAGTCTGGACTCCACTGATGGTCAGAGTGAAATCACTGTTAGATCCAGTTCCACTGAATCTAGTTGGAGTTCCAGTGTAAAGGCTTGTTGCATAATATATGAGGAGTTTAGGAGCTTCTCCAGGTTTCTGTGAGGACCAGTGTAAGTACCTACCACCATGCACTGAACTGCTGGTTTTACAGTTTATTCTGACTTCTTGTCCTGGTTGAGCTGCTGTTATTGATGGACTCTGAGTTACAGTGAACTGTCCTCTACACTCTGAAAGAAACGAACACAGAATAAAATTATGAAATTGTATATGATTCATTTTACACTTCAGAGAATTAATAATCATTGTTAAAATTTTACTACACAAACCTTGAGCAAACAGTGTGAGAGTCCAGATGAGGATGATGATGTTGTTCATTGTTGTTGTTTTGTCTTGTGTGATGATGAAGATTGTGTTGTGTTCTGCTCTCAGTCATGAAGTGTTAAACTCACAGCACTATAAACACTCTCAGAGCACTGAAGCATGTGCTGACAATGCAAAAAAGTGGGCAGGATTTACAACAGCTTGAGCTGCTACAACTAATTCTGTAATGTTTTACTCTCACAGTAATGGCTTTAAACCATTTACTGATAATTGCATTGATTAATTGTAAAATGTAAGTATTTATTTTGTTAATTTATTGTTGCGCTGGCGGATGTGACACTAGTCTTGGACTTTATATTGACATCTATCAGCGTGGATGCAACATTTTCAGTTTCCAGTGCCACTGTAATAACATATTTACTTATTCTAGTCATTCATGATTTATTCATTTATTAAGGGAAAGTATCTGATAATAGAGGTGTTACCAAGAAATAGTTAATAGTATTCATCTGCATTTAGATTAAAAGAGTAAAAGTCCACTGTGTTCTTTTTAATGTTGAATCAGTGTTGACATGTCACTACATGGGATTTTTTTTCATGTGACCTGTTTTTTTTCTACTTGTATAAATATTGTCAGGACTCACAATTGTGTCAAATGAGTCTAGACTGAAAAAATGTAAATCTGAAAAATTAATTTGAAGTCTGAAGCTGCAGGTTTTTTTCTGTGAATCATAATTATTGAGCTTCATATGAACAACATAAGCATCATTAAGAGAAACTCCACAACATCATCCATGAGAAAAGAGGTCAAAAAATAAATAGTTTTTAGAATGTTAAAAACCTATGGGGAAAAAACAAAACATAAAGAAATAATTATTTAACACCCCTACCCACCCCCACAAAAGCAGGATGGTAGTGATCTCACACAGCTCTACACATCTATGTGTAGCCATTCATCCACATTTGAACAGAGTGGACAGTGAAATCCTGTAAATTGCAGGGAAATCACTTCATGTAGCCCCAAGAGTGATTATTGATAAACTGTCTGAAAAAAAGAAAGTCAAGTTTTAGAGAAGAAAAAAATCACTCACTGACTTTCAAAGCTGCTACGACTTTCTAATTCGAGGACCTTGATATCAATGTAGTGGAGTGAAAAGTACAATATTTGTCTTTCAAATGCAGTGAAGTTAAAGTCATAAGTTCCATATACATCTATATATACATACATATACATACATACATATACATACATATACATATCTATATATATATACATATCTATATATATATACATATCTATATATATATACATATCTATATATATATACATATCTATATATATACATATCTATATATATACATATCTATATATATACATATCTATATATATACACATCTATATATATATACATACATATATATATATATATACATACACACATATATATATATATATATATTTCATGGTTAGAACATAATGCATATCATAGAGGGTTATAATTCCAAGCCGGTGATTTGTTCAGGTGCTTTTCAGAAGCTCGATCAGTAGCAGTAAATCTAGTCACATAAAGCTCTTGGGGTTTGAACATGGTCTCTGGAGACAAAAAGAAAGTCAAGTTTTAGAGAAGAAAAAAATCACTCACTGACTTTCAAAGCTGCTACGACTTTCTAATTCGAGGACCTTGATATCAATGTAGTGGAGTGAAAAGTACAATATTTGTCTTTCAAATGCAGTGAAGTTAAAGTCATAAGTTCCCAGACAAAATAATACTCAAGTAAAGTACAGATATTCAAAAAGTGTACTTAAGTACAATACTCAAGTAAATTTACTTATTACTGTCCGCCTCTGGGAATAAGTAGCTGCATTCTGATTACTCTTATGTGACTGGTCAAGCTTTTTTATGTAGTCTGGGGTAACAAAGGATTTTATAGGTTTGACTGAAATAATTATAAAAAAAACACACTTTAAATCAACGCTTCAAAAAAAACAACAAAAAAAAACACATAAAGACACAAAGTAGTCATTGATAATATATAAACATGTATCCAAATCCAAATAGGGGTTGGATGGGGGCAATAGGGATTTCGCTTAAGCCGTCAAAATGGCTAAAAACTGCTCTGAACGTTTCCCTAAGAAAACTATTTTTTATTTTATTTGGATGGTTGAAGCTATTTCATGTAATAAAAACTTATTTGAAAAAACATATGATTTTATATTTCATGGTTAGAACATAATGCATATCATAGAGGGTTATAATTCCAAGCCGGTGATTTGTTCAGGTGCTTTTCAGAAGCTCGATCAGTAGCAGTAAATCTAGTCACATAAAGCTCTTGGGGTTTGAACATGGTCTCTGGAGACAGAGCTGTTCTATTCTGAGAGGATCACAATCACTCCACCCTGACAATGCAAATGGGATTTTCAGCCCACACTCCCAGTGTCTCTGTTTGATTGGTTACATGATCTGAACTGAAACAGACCAGTTTCACTTCTGCTGTAGGGAGGAGAATGTATTTATTATCCAAAATTTACGAACTTGAGTAGTGCCTGGCTGAATTTTTATGTATGTTTGGGAAATGTGTATGTTTACATTGTATGCTTTTATGGGTGTAATGGTCATGTGTGCACTTTGCTGCAATCTTAGTTTCCCTAACGGGAAAATAAAGTTGAGTCTGAGTCTGAGTCTGAGTAGTCGAGCAGCACACAGACAAACTCAGCATTACATTTGTAGGAGAGGGTGAAAATATATAGAGAATGTGAACATGAATCAAGAATCAGTCATTCTGCCATTAATTGTGTAAGAATGTAAATCTTTCTGTGGGTCAAATGGAAAGCATCACGTCCAGACAGCAGAAGTGACTGAATGCAGTCTGTTCAGTTTGATTGACAGAGATCATATATTACATCTAAAACATGATGATCATATTAAAACACTGACTCATTCTCCTCAGAAATACAAGATTCTGACTGTAATAATACTGAGTTATTAGTGTTTGTTCACTGATCAGTGTTGTGTGTGATTGTGTTTATGAGACGCTGCAGTCACTGTGACTCTGACTGACGAAGGTTTTTGTTCGACTCTTTATCACTGTGTGAACACGTGCTTACTGTTGATCTCGTGGTAACTCTGACAAAAATAATCTCCTGTATCTTCAGTCTGGACTCCACTGATGGTCAGAGTGAAATCACTGTTAGATCCACTGCCACTGAATCTAGATGGAGTTCCAGTGTTACGGCTTGTTGCTCGATATATGAGGAGTTTAGGAGCTTCTCCAGATTTCTGTAAATACCAGGCTAAAAGATTACCATTATACACTCTACTGCTGGTTTTACAGTTTATTCTGACTTCTTGTCCTGGTTGAGCTGCTGTTATTGATGGACTCTGAGTTACAGTGATCTGTCCTCTACACTCTAAAAGAAAGGACAAAGGAAACACTCATGCAAAGTGTCTCTCTATGTAAATGCTCTTCATACACAGAACAGGCAGCTGTCAGTCTCAGACCGCAGATGATTTTCTTCATGCACGTTCATGTTCTACAAAACATTAGAAGCTTCAATACTTTGTGATTAATATGAACTATAGAAATCAGACAGACACTCACAACAATCAATGTTTGATTATTTTACTGGTTTGATAAAAGACCTAATAATATTAACCCATTTAAGCCCACCGGCAACTATAGTTGGTTCCAGCTTTCAAGTGACAGCAGCAGTTTACAAACTTCCGTCAGTCACACAA
>NW_015508474.1:21932-22524 GCF_001515645.1 Sinocyclocheilus grahami | reverse complement strand
TTCCGTACCCACTGTATATATATACACACACACACACACACACAGTACATGTTATGGTATGTTGTAGACCTAATAAGAAAGTCACAATTCTTAAACTCCAAATTAGACTGTTTGACAGCGTATAATAACTGGGGGGGCCCTGGAAAGGGCTGGTAAACTTGATTTTTCCTGTTGGGTGGGCTTCAGGTCAACTGTCCAGGCAGCACAGTTGATAATTTCACCGTGTCCATGCAACTTGTGATCAAAAAACACAGGTCGTGTGAATTATTTGGATCACCCAGACAGCTGAACAACTTCAACAAACATAGAATGTAGAAATCAATAAATTAAGAATGGGATACAATCTTGGATGACAGCTAAACCACTGCACAAAGCAAAACAATGACAATAGAAATTTGTAGAAAGAAGATAAATCTTTTAATTTTTTTATCTAAGATTAAAATACTGGAACTAAAATGCTCAACAACTTAAAATAAGTTAGCCAAATAAAAAGCAGCTGCAGTTTGTTTGACTATCTTAAAAGGATTGTTTTTTAATCCTTGTGAGCTCATCTCACCACAGAGAAGAACCTAAACGTTTGCTATATGGACTG
>NW_015508474.1:19757-20552 GCF_001515645.1 Sinocyclocheilus grahami | reverse complement strand
ACACTGGCAAAGACTCACGCCAACCAGCCAATAAGGTGCACTACAGCACTAAAAACAAGAATTTTGCACATTTTTGGCCACAACTCCTGAACCTATCTATCATTGTGTATAGTGTATATCATTGGAATCCTTGGCTCAGGACAAACAAATTAATTTGTTTCATTCCTGTCATGAACATTTTCCCACCATTTTGAATTTTTCGCCTAAAACATACTTTTGCAAACTAGTCCTAGGCTTTTCACTCAATCGGAACCAAACCAGTGCAGAAAAGTTCTGTGGAGTCTGAATAGCAAAAGTCATCAAAACGAAGTTGAAGTTCCATTGTCAGTCGCAACAGGACACAAAAACGTTTGAAGTGGGTGGGGCCACTTTTACTAAAATGGCTATAACTTTTGAATGGATTGAGATATTTTCACCAAACTCAGAACACATATGAACGAGCTGAATCTTCGGTCAAATAAAAAAAATGGAGTTTGACCACTCGGTGGCGCTATAACAGAAAAAAAAACATAAAAATGGCTGTAACTATATAAATGTTAGGCTGATTGTCTTGAAATTTGGCATACAGTGTCTTTATCCAAGGTGCCACCGATATCTATGAAGGCATTGGTGTATCTAGAAAAAACACTTGCCAAACTATTTTGACATTATGTAAAAAAAACTACTTTTCGAACCCATCCTAGACGGCTCATCTAATTTTCACCAAAATTGATACAGACCATTTTCAGACGGTCCTAACAAAAAGTTATCAAAAGCTTTTACATAGACCAAACCGTTCTCGAATGACGCACAAAT
>NW_015508474.1:14524-15053 GCF_001515645.1 Sinocyclocheilus grahami | reverse complement strand
CACACACACACACACACACACACACACACCCCAGCTAATCCAGTAAAGCCTGTGTCTGTGACCTCTGACTGTTCCCGATGTCAAAGACTTCAGTTCAGCTGGTCTGCATTTATTCCTTTGAAGTTTTTTATTTGTATTTTTTTGCACTTGATCAAACAGCTAAGAATGTATGATATAATATAAAATTGAAGGAAATTATGCTGGTCTAAGCGATAATTAAAACAAGTTTTGCAGGTTTTAGCTTAATGCATTCACCTCTCAGGAGTGCCAGGTTTCAAACTACAAAGGAAGTCCTGCCAGTCCTGGTCACACTAAAGAACAAAGGAAATGCATGTCCAACCAAATCAGGCATCTGTCAACATTCCAACAACTTTTTTTTTAGGGTTTCAAGCACGAAGCATTGAAACCTAATTGTAATGGTAAGGATTTTTACCATTATTATTATTATTCTGCTGTAAAACGGATCATGCAGACCAAATCGTATAGGCCTAGAGACTTGAAACTTGGCCAGATGGTAGAGCTCAATTTG
>NW_015508474.1:10230-14514 GCF_001515645.1 Sinocyclocheilus grahami | reverse complement strand
TCATCTCACCACAGAGAAGAACCTAAACGTTTGCTATATGGACTGCAGTGTGTTTTGTATTTGGATGCCACCTTCATGTGTGGTGCGCTGGTGTTCATGTTGGTCTGACCACTTCCGTAGTTTACATACAGAGACATATTGACAAAGCAATGTTATCCACCTCTGACTTTTTATGGACTAACAAAGCATGTGAAATACACAAAAAATAAGCTAAAATTTGGGAATTCCAACCTATGACTCATCCACCCACATGGAAACATTTTCCCTTCACATGTGGCAGGTATTTTGTTTATTTAAATTCAATACATCTATTACTCTGTGTTTTGACAAATAACCCTTCTTCCTCAATGGTTCATAACACTCTCGGTCCATAAACAGAACAACAGTACTGGAGAGAAGTCCAGATTTAAAGAATGGCAACACTTACAGTGCAGAATTAAAATTTTAAAACAGATGCAGAATATTTGAGATATTACAGTTCCGCACAAAGAGACAAAGCTGTTTCACCATTTTAACACACTTTCTCTGTAGCAACAGCAGAAAATGCTTATAAATGACCCAAAGATTCATTCATAGAATTTCAAGAGAAACAAAAATATGAAGTGTATAAGATAAGTTAGGTAGAAGCAAGATAAGGATTTAAAATCTGCTCACCTTTACTGCACGTCACATCTGTGGCATGTAGCATGATGGGATACAGACATAACCCTTAACCCTTGAAAAAGGCAAACTCATTAGGAATAGCCAATAGCACTTTACAAACATCTGTCCAAGAAGAGGTAAGATCTAGCTTTTGTAAAAATACCACAGGAGTGCTTATTTGAAAGCAAAGAAAAGCACTATCCTAACAATGCTGATTTATCATTTGTCAAGAATAAAAAAAAGCAAGCAAAAAACATGAACTTTTAAAGTTTAGGAGTGGACATCAGATTCATTTGGTCTCGCAAATACCATTTTCAGACGGTCCTAACAAAAAGTTATCAAAAGCTTTTACATAGACCAAACCGTTCTCGAATGACGCACAAATTAATTTGATGACAAGCTCGCCAAAGTTTACATACTTGGCTATATCTCCTAAACGCTTTATCATATTCAGACCAAACCTGGAGTTTATGACAAGCATGTCCTGAGGTTACCTGCACAGTTTAGGCACAGTGCAAGCAGATCCCAGATAAGGGCAAACAGTGCACTTGCCTAGTGCCAGACATATAGCTCTTTCCCAGTGACTATTATGCCCTTGGGCCAGACACTAAACCTCAGGTCAATCAGAAACCTAAACACAAATCCATAATAATAATATCTGCTAAGTCAAAGACCGGATAGGACCAGACAGGTGCAACCTAAAAATGTAAAATGATGAGCAAATGCAATATGGAAGATAAAATTCAAAGACAAACATACACTAAAATGGATGAGGTTAATATTCTCACAGTAACATATGTACCCATTGTTTCGGCACATATGGATCGCACTTTTATTCTAAAGCTGAAAGGATGTGACAGTGGCCAACAGCTGGTACGCTTCCTCTCCTTTTTCAAAACCACTGCGTGAGAAACCAAGGAGGCAGTGCAAAACATCTGAATAGCAGACAGACAGATGCACTGTCAACAAAACACTTGTCAGACAGTGGAAAACATCTTAATACAACTGTGTGCCTATCAAAATAAGCTGCTTAAAGCTGTCGTGTGTTTGCACTGTTAAACAATATCTTTGCTAGTGATAACAAGGTTGTTTGAAACATTTTAGTGGTTAAAAAGACAAAAAAAATTTTAACTGCATCAACATAAGATAATTTTGTTTACATAGTACATAATTGAATGCATGGTCTCAATAATGAGACCAGTGTAAAATATTGCAAGAAGAAGCCATTCTGATTAACTGATGTGCCAAAACGTATATAACAAAAATGTAATTACACATCTGGACAAATGTGGAGATTGATTCTGATGAGCGATTTTGTACAATAGTTGTAAATGGAAGTCTTAACCATCATGAATCATCATCTTTGTTGGTATGAAACAACAACAAAACAGCCTGAACAATATGTGCATACAGTGAAGTATTTATGCTGAAAAACAATAATTTACAATATTGACAGCAATGTCATACTCCAAAGTAGATGCGGAAGTTGTACAAGTAAAACTATTTGGAAACTGTCCTACATCACTGTGGTTGACAAGTTCAAGAAGCAAAACAGAAAAAAAGAAATATGGCGGCTCCATCACTGAAGCAGGAGTTTTCTTTCATAAAACTGAGTATCTGAGAGGTGGTGAGGAAGAGGGTGGAAGAGGGTGGAGTGCTTATCAGTTCTCAAGAAAAGCCACGTAGTCGGTAAGTCTGGCCAGCTGTTGTTCGTTTGGAACTAGAGAGACCGGGGGCGGATCTGGAGAGAGGGGAAGGAAGGCAGAAGAGAAACATGAGAGAAGAGGGATTCCTTCAAGTCCTCTATGATCTGCTCTATAACACATTGACATATGAATGTAAACAAAGTTGTGCATAGAACAAGCGCAGGAATATGTGTGCAAGGGAGTCTGTTACAGATACAACACATTCTGCAAGTAAGAAAAATTTCATGGCAACTGTGTTGAACTAATAAACATCAGCTTCTTTTAGTGAAAGCTGCAGGTCATCAGTACTGGGAATCATTTCTCAATCATCAGTTATTTAAATGCATTACAGACATCTGCACAGTCTCACGAGGCCTATGCAGAAATCCAGGTGCTGCTTGTTCCTGTTCCTTTGGAATAAACGTCTCATAAAAACAGTTCTCAACGGTTATAGACAAACACAAAAAGCTGTGTGCACTAAAACACACAACACAAAGAACAGCAAAATTCAGAACGATGAACATAAGGTGACCAAAAACTAATAAAATTCTTGTAGTTTACAAAGTGAAGGAATCTTTAAGAGCCAATCAGGAACAAACATGAGCAGGATGAAAGTGGAGTCGGAGTGAAGTCACCAATTCACTAGTCTCAGCCTCAGACGTCACGCCCACGGACTGCTGGCTGAACGTCAGATGCATATGGCACACAAAATTGGAAACACTTCAGGAGTTTTGAGGTCGACATCGGATTGGTTAGATTATACAGGATTTCCAGGAGACGCGTGTCGCGTTCTTTAACGTTCCGCCTGGAAACAAAGAGGCCATGAAGCAAAACCCCCTCACGAAAGAAAGCCGTCGTGTTTACAACTGTGATGACGAGCGCTTATCAGGATCAACTGAACACTGGATTTTCAAAAGTATGTGAAATATTTAAAGTTCGTGGCATAGAATCTTTAAAATACATCCGAGAGTTTTATACACCCGTATTGTGGCGACATTTCCACACCCCGAAAACGTGACGAGCTGTGACTGGTTGTTTGACATGTCGGTCAAACGGCCTCATGGGCGGGCCTTGGCCAATGAAACCTGCCATGGATTCCAGACCTTCAGCCAACAGTCTGAAGGTCTGGCTACACGAGACTACCAATTCACATGCTTGTTGTGAAAAAAACAAAAAAAACATGCAGAACCGTTAACTCATTGGAACAAGCTCTTTGTACAGAGGAGGGGCCCTAAATGAAACCTCATGAAGGAATGTGTCAGAGTGGAGGGGGGAAAAAAACATCTGTTCTTATTGGTAATAAGAAGTGAAACAGTGCCCCCACCTGGTTTCTGTGGCATGATCATCCTGGTGTTTGGATCTGCCTGCCACCCATGACTAACTACACCTTAAAGGAAAGAGAAACAGACATTTACATAAAGACAATAGAGGGTTGTTCAGAGCTCAGCAATACAAGTGGCTTTTGCCAAATATCAAGATATCACAGCCAAAGGAAATTACTTTTATTCTAATGATGACCAAACACATGTCAAAGTACTCCAAAAGAAATGTAGGCTTGTTTAAAATGTATTTTTTCAAAATATATGAAATATTGATTGGAATAGACAGAATAAGCAAAAAAAAAAATTGGTAGGAAAAGTAGAGAAAATCCATAGATAAATATGTACATCATATATCAATTATTTAATCGCTAATCCAAAAAATCTCAAATATTTTGCAGCACTCGGTGTCTCGGATTATGTACCTTTGACCGCCTCTTCTACAGAGTATCCCACAAAGGCAGCAAAGTCCTCTGCACTGATAGAGGTGTAAGCTTGTGCAACTAGCCCATATGCCCTCCTACGGGTGGACTCTACAAGAAACACAAAGCACAAGAGAAAAACAAAGATTTTTCAAAAGGTGGCAATCTCCCAACACACCTGCAAGCTCTTCCCTTTCACTCTATATTCTGAAAACG
>NW_015508474.1:8154-9517 GCF_001515645.1 Sinocyclocheilus grahami | reverse complement strand
TACTGATTTTATGTGTGATCATGCTACACTGTCACGGCATTCCAGTACACACTCGTACAACTAGAAGTGAGCAGCCCCAGACTGACAGGCTGCCACTGAATGAATATTCTGCATTATAAAGATTATTTACAATTACTTATTGATGCAAAGTTATCTAGTCCTTGCTTGTTTACAGTGCTATGTTATATGGAGCAGTTTGGTAGATCGCGATCTATCTCATTCATTTGTAGTGCTTCAGTGACAGATGTATGAAAGTACACAAGTTACACCGTAATTTAAACGCGGCAGACTTTAATGGACGGTAACAAATGCAGAGTACCGCAACTCAATTTGAGTGCTCTAAAACAAAGTTAAATAGCAGTAACAGGTGTTATGTGTTCTGCCTTGGTTTCTCCTGGGCTTTTCGAGGTTTATAAAGTTAAACTTTATAATGACAGCAATTCACACCCATTTGAAAGCAGCAACACGTAAAAGCAAGTTTACGGTTTCCAAATGCTCCATTTACAGGTGACCAGGAAAATGCAGAGTTACACTACTGTTCAAAAGTTTGGGGTCAGTAAGATTTGTATTGTTTGTTGTTTTTAGAAAAAATATAGACAGAATTATAAAGCAGCTGTTTTTAACACTGATAATAAGAAATACTTGAGCACCAAATCAACATTTTAGAATTTCTGAAGGATCATGTGACACTGAAGACTGCAGTAATGACTGCTGAAAATTTGGCTTTGCCATCACAGGAATAATTTATATTTCAAAATATGTTAAAATAGTCATTTTAAATTGTAATAATGGTTCACAATATTATCATCAAATAATCAAATAAATGCAGCCTTGGTGTCTGTCAATGTATTTGTCACACTTCTGATTACTGAAGCAGACTTCTACTACTTCAAGAAACTTAAAGGAATTAAAAGTGTGACATTATCCATTAACCCAGGGGACCTTACAGTAAATACGAGAAAAACTGAGATAAAATGTGGTTTTGGAAAATTACTTAAACTCCATTGTAGCAAACAAAGGAAAATAAGTATGCCTTGAAACCTTAGACACTTCCAAACACTTTTCAGTCCTTGAACTAAATAAATAGCAACACTCTTAGCAACAGTGTTTACCAACAGCTACTTGTATGCAACACCAGGGAGGTCAGCAGAGACTACAGGACCGCCATTTGGAAATTACACACAGACAATAACATGCTATACAATAATGCCCTCTACAGAAAACAGTTCAGATTCACTCGATGTGTGAAATATGTCTGGTCTTAGCACCTCACCAGCAACAAGTTATATTTGGAGGATTTAAAGTGATTTTTTTGCATGTTGCTTGTTTATTTTTAGTGCTTGTGAATACATGCGAGCCAACC
>NW_015508474.1:4567-8144 GCF_001515645.1 Sinocyclocheilus grahami | reverse complement strand
TGATCATGGGCTATCTCATAGGCTATAACATATAGTAATGTGACTGTATTAATTGTTTTTCTGACCGTAACAACCAGACAAAAAGTTAAACATGTGAGTGGATACCGTTTTGCAACCAATTTATTTGCGTCACTATGATTTGTTCACTAACGTAAAAGGATGACACAGACTTAGCCTAATTGGTTTTACATTGATTTGAATTAAAACAGCCTAACCTAAAAGGACGACTTGTGGATTGATGTGAACACCAGTAAGTAGGAATAATGCTCAGAATGCTTGTGGATTAAACATCTCTGATGGCGTTCATTGCCATGAATTTTATCGGGTTACAAGAAAAGGTAGGATATGGATTTAATTGAGAACTGTTACTACTGATTTTATGTGTGATCATGCTACACTGTCACGGCATTCCAGGACACACTCGTACAACTAGAAGTGAGCAGCCCCAGACTGACAGGCTGCCACTGAATGAATATTCTGCATTATAAAAAGAAAAAAAAAATTAAAGATTATTTACAATTACTTATTGATGCAAAGTTATCTAGTCCTTGCTTGTTTACAGTGCTATGTTATATGGAGCAGTTTGGTAGATCGCGATCTATCTCATTCATTTGTAGTGCTTCAGTGACAGATGTATGAAAGTACACAAGTTACACCGTAATTTAAACGCGGCAGACTTTAATGGACGGTAACAAATGCAGAGTACCGCAACTCAATTTGAGTGCTCTAAAACAAAGTTAAATAGCAGTAACAGGTGTTATGTTTTCTGCCTTGGTTTCTCCTGGGCTTTTCGAGGTTTATAAAGTTAAACTTTATAATGACAGCAATTCACACCCATTTGAAAGCAGCAACACGTAAAAGCAAGTTTACGGTTTCCAAATGCTCCATTTACAGGTGACCAGGAAAATGCAGAGTTACACTACTGTTCAAAAGTTTGGGGTCAGTAAGATTTGTATTGTTTGTTGTTTTTAGAAAAAATATAGACAGAATTATAAAGCAGCTGTTTTTAACACTGATAATAAGAAATACTTGAGCACCAAATCAACATTTTAGAATTTCTGAAGGATCATGTGACACTGAAGACTGCAGTAATGACTGCTGAATATTTGGCTTTGCCATCACAGGAATAATTTATATTTCAAAATATGTTAAAATAGTCATTTTAAATTGTAATAATGGTTCACAATATTATCATCAAATAATCAAATAAATGCAGCCTTGGTGTCTGTCAATGTATTTGTAACATTTCTGATTACTGAAGCAGACTTCTACTACTTCAAGAAACTTAAAGGAATTAAAAGTGTGACATTATCCATTAACCCACGGGACCTTACAGTAAATACGAGAAAAACTGAGATAAAATTTGGTTTTAAAAATTACTTAAACTCCATTGTAGCAAACAAAGGAAAATAAGTATGCCTTGAAACCTTAGACACTTCCAAACACTTTTCAGTCCTTGAACTAAATAAATAGCAACACTCTTAGCAACAGTGTTTACCAACAGCTACTTGTATGCAACACCAGGGAGGTCAGCAGAGACTACAGGACCGCCATTTGGAAATTACACACAGACAATAACATGCTATACAATAATGCCCTCTACAGAAAACAGTTCAGATTCACTCAATGTGTGAAATATGTCTGGTCTTAGCACCTCACCAGCAACAAGTTATATTTGGAGGATTTAAAGTGATTTTTTTGCACCAACGAACAAATAAAAATCACGAACACTTATGTACGCTCGGTTGGTGACTCCCAGTTCCTGATTTCTCTCTCGCCTTGACTCGCAATCATGAATAGCAAGAGCTGCTGAGCAAGGCAGTGCTGTCCATCTGTCCTACTCTGGTATTCGACCCCCAAGGTCCCCCAGTCATATCTCATCCTCTTACCTTTTAAAAATAGCATGTGCCTTTAACCAGAGAAGAGTTTACTTGTAAAGAGTTCCAAAATACTGTGTTTAAAATGATCCTTAAATGTGTCATTCGATTTGTACTGTACATCATGAAATAAACTCAAATCTCAATAAATTTTAATATTTTATTTAATAAAGCATTAAGTCCACATTTGAGTAAACTGAATATACAGAACTACGTAACCACATATTGTAAAATGAGACAACAATGATCTATTGCTGGAGTAAAACATGTAAAAGTAGGAAGATAACTTCTAAAGTGACAACAGCAACTACATTATAAAAAGTATAAAAATAGCACCTAGTTTTTCTGAAATATTCTTATAATCATGCAAGTTGAAATGCTGACACTGCTTAGCAGTGATATACAAACATTAAACCCTCTTCTTTCTCATAGTCACTGTCCTTGTTTGATCTTCTTGTCCTTCATCACATCCTATTTACCCTCTAAGCTAAGACACTCTTCCTTCAGTGCAACCCATTCACTCCTCTTCCTGATCTTCAGCATCTTCAAATTCCTCATCATCGTCTCCTCCAAAGTCCATCTTGGACAACAAAGTCTCCACTTGTTCTGTATCCAGAGTGAAATGGTCCATTCTTTCAAAGCCTGGCTCAGGCCTTTCTTCAGCCAGTGAGCTCTTTGCCACGTCCTTTGTCTGGGAGATCAGGTTCTTGGAGGCCAGCAGGAACTCTGCGGCACCGCTTTGCTCCAGCGCCTGCACTGCAGTGTCTGTTAACTCTGTGGCTGCCTGAAGACGATCCCCAAAACGCCTGGCCAGACTCCTCAGGGCAGCTATCTTCTCATCCTGCTCCTTGCTTATACGTTCCAAGAGGGCACCCTTACGCTCTTCCAAGGCTGCATACAGAGAATCGAAGCATTCACCAAGCCTTTGCTTAGCACATTGAGCATTGTCCTGAACAGCTGTGCAGGCCTCCTCCATCTGGTTAAGTAATGCTTGAAGGCGACCATTCACTGCTACAAGAGCATCGATGGCATTACTCAGCTCTCCTTTTTGAGCTTGATAGACACTAGCAAGTGGTGACACCTCACAGTCTTTATGTTGGCCAAATACCTTACACATGGAGCAAGTGGGAATTTGGTGAGTCACGCAGTAGATGTTGATCTTCTCATCTTCGTGCTCTTGGCACATTGGCTCCTTGTAGCTTTTGAGTTTTATTGATGTTTCTGTGGTACTGCCTCCATCTCCACCTTCCTGCTGCTGTTTGTACATGTCAATTATGTTCTCTACTAGAAGATTTCTCTGAAGTCCATGTACGCCATGACGATCAAGAACCACTTCAAAACGGCAAGTAGGGCACCGGAAGACACCACCGGAAAAACGATAAGGGTTTCGAGAGTCATAAAGATCACTAGCACATCCTCGACACAGGTTATGTTGACAGGGCAGGATCACCACTGGTTTAGTGAACATGTCCAGACAAATTGGACAGCTTAGCTGTTTCTCAAGGCTCTCCATGGAGCCAGGAGACCCCAACAAAGAGGAAGTTCGCTGAATGTCCATGTCAATGGTCGCTTTGTAGCCTTTTGCTGTATAAATTCGATGGCTGTCTCCCAAAAGATCAAAATAAGCTGCGGCACAGCAGTAAATGATTCTTTGTAGTTGTCAGATCTGTTCTGGGGCAAAGTGGCCCTGGTCTTTATAC
>NW_015508474.1:583-840 GCF_001515645.1 Sinocyclocheilus grahami | reverse complement strand
ATCCATGACATCTATGCTTACACATGGAGAAGTTCGAATTTGTGCCCATTTGTATATCTAAAATTTCATGAAGTCTCACCAAATCAAATTAGGCTGTATTGTGACTGCGATACAAAATTATCAATTTATTAGTCCACGTTTCTTTGCTTTGAACTGCTCCACTTTAGTATACGTATAATATGTGTAATTTAGTATAGGCCTACTCTGCTTGCGTGAGTCTTATAAACGTTTAGATCAACTTACAGTCGGATCTATTT
>NW_015508474.1:0-226 GCF_001515645.1 Sinocyclocheilus grahami | reverse complement strand
TAGTAAGTAAAAAGTTTTAAGTATTTTGTATAGGACCCCTTTCGTGTGTGTGATTGTTACAGTTCCCAGCATTTTCCCCAGTCTTCCATGTAGACTTTCCGAAATACAATTGTGGAAAAAATGTAATATGCGGCAAGCAAAAATTAAATTTAAGTCAAGTCACCTTTATTTACAGTATATTGCACTTTATACAATACAGATTGTGTCAAAGCAGCTTTACGGTGTC
>NW_015508473.1:21726-22535 GCF_001515645.1 Sinocyclocheilus grahami | reverse complement strand
CTTTCAGATGATGTATAAATCTCAATTTTGAAAAATGTACCCTTAAGACTGGTTTTGCGGTCCAGGGTCACATGTGCAATTTTGAAGACATTTTTGGCATAATATTGCCCTCTGTCTATAATCTCATTCATGCTTTTTTTATATTCAGTTAGAAGACAAAAATACAAATCCCGGAATACTTGTTTTCCTGTTCATGCATTTGGGTCCGTTTTTACCTGGAAGAGATACATAAACATGTCTAATAATTGCATAGTGTCAGTGGTGTAGTGGTTCCTTGAGAAGTGGGTATACTCTTAATTTATGCCCCCATCCCAACAAAGGATGAACACCCTGTGTTATAAACAGTGACATAACATAACCCTCTCACCGTAGGCACTCAGTCGTTTCCTCCTCTCACGGCGCTGGCATACCATCAATGCCGCTGGAACTATAATGATCAGGAGGACGTAAAGTCTGTCGATCAGGGCTTTGATGAGCATGACATCCCGTATGACTTCATTTGGCTGGACATTGAACATGCAGATGGAAAACGCTACTTCACCTGGGACCCCAGCAAGTTCCCCCGACCTAAAGAAATGCTGCAGGGCCTGATGGACAAGAGACGCAAGGTGAGTGTTTGTGGGACTGAAATTATATCTTAAATCCAATCAACAATCAATGGATGAAATCTCTTTTTCCTTATTTGATAACTGGCTTCACAATGTGTCTCAAAGTCTGTTGCAACTTCTGTTTCATTCCAAACTTGAGCTGTTATACTCACAAGTTGCAAGGAAAAATAATGCAAGTAATCAATATTTACTTGACCATTA
>NW_015508473.1:13189-13993 GCF_001515645.1 Sinocyclocheilus grahami | reverse complement strand
GGCTTTAGAGTTTGAGTTTGACTCTACACTTGCAGTTTTGACTCTACGTAAGCCAGGGGTCAACGCAGCGGCAGACTGGACCGTAATCTTGCGGTAACACGAGGACGACATGCAAACAACAGAGAAAAGAACTGCACTTAATGTCACATGACCACACACAGACGTTACAAAATCAGAGACCAAACAGAGAATGGGAACATGCACAGAAAAATCTAATGTTTTTAAAGATGATATGTGTATGTGTTGAGACAAATATGAAAGAGATTTTGGGAAGCCATCAGTTTCAACAGGACCAGGATATTAAGAAAGGTGTTTGAAGACATACTGACTTAAACTCTATTGTGTGATTTCACATGACAGGCTGCAACGTCTCGTTTAGACCGGCATTTGTCATTTAAATTAGCAATTTAATAATTGGTTGAAAGTTAAAACAAAGAAATAACATACAGGAGGTTCATTTATAGATTGTACAAATTAGATTATTTTTTTTTTTCTCAGGTCATGAAGTGTTTTGGCATTAAAAATACATTTTAACATCCAGAAATGCAAAACTGATTGCACTGAGATTTTTTTTTTCTTCTTTTTTCACTGGGCAAGTTTTAAATGGGTGCTTATGGGAAAATAATAGTTTGTATAAAATTATGAATCAAATCTAAAGAAATAAGTAATATTTCATTACATACTAATAAATATACTTTAGGACCATTGTCTTTGGCAGAATTTACAACCAAATTCCCATTTGGATAGGAAGTGAGTCATTTCCAAAAACTAAATGACCAATGAAAAATAAATTACCAACTTTTT
>NW_015508473.1:12544-13140 GCF_001515645.1 Sinocyclocheilus grahami | reverse complement strand
AAACCCGTATGAATTTCTTTCTTCTGCTGAACACAAAAGATATTTTAAAAAATGTTGGTGACCGAATGGTAGCCATTGACTTCCGTAGTATTTGTTTTTCCATACAATGGAAGTTACTGGCTTCCTCCAACTGTTTGTTTCCAAACCTTGAGGATGAGTAACTGATGACAGAATTGTCATTTTTAGGTGAACTGTCCCTTTTAATATGGGTTCGTGTACAGCAACGATAATAGTTTGTGCTGTCAACAATGCATTTAGTGCAGTTATTTATTGGCACCTGACAGCATTTAGAAACCAAACATTTATACAATTGTACTTAAATGGACAGATGTTGTTGTTGGGTTTATGCAGCTCATGGTAATAAAAATACATTTACGTTTGTTTGTTTTTTCCCCCACTTTTTTACAGTAAACATTTTTGGTACTGTGTTGGGTCGCCATTGTTGTCCGAAGTAAATTTGGGTCCCGAAGTAAGACCCGTTGAGAACCACTGATTTTGCACAACATAGTTATTTTTTTGTCTTTTTTTTTTTTTTCAGATGGTACAGAGTTGGCTTTAGAGTTTGAGTTTGACTCTACACTTGCAGTTTTGACTCT
>NW_015508473.1:10151-11038 GCF_001515645.1 Sinocyclocheilus grahami | reverse complement strand
AAAAAAAAATATATATATATATATATTGTTTGCCACTAACAAAAAGGATATCATGACAAAAATGTATGAAAAATGAATTTTGTTGGTGAACAAATCATTTGTTTGTGGATTAACATACTGAACAAATATGACCACAACTATGCTAACCAGCATATAACATACACTAACCATATACATAAATCTGTTGTTTCAAATTTGCCTTTTGGCCTCTGTTTAATGACATCCTTACCATCCCTACATCCACTCGAGTTGACATCAGCAAAATGTTGCATGCAAAATAAGGCCCATTGTCAATAATGTAGCGATGCATGAAGCACAACTCAGAAAAATAAAGTCATTTTCAAACTAACCATCTTTCTGTTGGTAAACCTGACGAATTTGCATGACCAACTTGAATGAGAAAAATCTGTGTGTAGAACCTTTCGTCCTCAATAAAACTCAAGATCGTGTGGATTCCTATTGAAAAAAAACAGGATTCTGCAAAATTTCCCTGAGCAATAGTAAAAGTGCTATATAAATGTAACTAATAATAATAAGACGACACTGACTGGTCGCTAACTTTTAGTGTACTGTTGTAACCTACAGAAATAGTCACTGAACGAATCTCTGAACAAAACGTTTTGATGAACAGAATCAAACTATTCAAGTCACTGGGGTAAATCAAAATCAGCGCCGCTAATATGATGACAACAGCTTATGTATAGGTACTAATAGAGGCGTGAATCACCCTGATTCCCTCGACAAAAAACCCAATAGGATTTTTCCATTGGCCTTTAGATAACTGCAGAGAATAAGCTCTGTGACCAACAAAAGTTTGGGTCTTACACGTATTGATGGCTGTCAAAAATGAACTTTTGAAGCCTAAGTATAAAAGCGTAGGGTATAAA
>NW_015508473.1:8171-10007 GCF_001515645.1 Sinocyclocheilus grahami | reverse complement strand
TACCGATGAGTTTATATGTTTGGTGTGATGTTTAATGTCCTGACAAACTCTGTAGTCCCATGTTAGTAAACTGCCTTTTTCAAGACAAGTAAAAGCTTTTTAAAAAGCACAGGGTGTTCTACATTACAGAATAAAACATGAAAATATCACAGACCGTATTTCAGGCATTTAACCAAAACCCCAATCAAAAAACCCACTGACTTCAGAACAATGGAACCGATAAAAATGCAAACTTGCAAACTCGTTTCTGGGTTTTGGCCTACAAAAGTCCATCATCCTCGCAGCACTCCCTCAGTCCTGAGAGGAATCGGTCATGGCTCTCAGCAGCATCTCAAAGCTGAGGAAGGTCACGGCGTTTACAGGGAACGCTCTCACGGTGTTCAGAAGAAGGCCTTTGAAGAAGACCCGCATGCCCTCCTCACGCACACTCACAGTAATGCAGTTCAACACACCGCTGTACATGCGACCGCCACCGCCACACATCTGCAGTCGAGCCTTCACTACATCCATGGGGGTGGCGCAGGCCCATGTGACCACACCAGCAACACCACCAGCCACCAGCACAGCACAGTTACCTGAAGGCCACATCATCATATTATTACTCCGTTTAACACTGAAACTTTATACAGTGACTAAGTTTCCATGTGCACTAATAATGCGATCATTTTCAATAATCAGAATAAGGACCAAATCGCAGTAAGATGTTTATATGACACAATCTTCCCTCCACTTTACATGCAATTTTCATTATTATGATTATTTGCTAAGAAGTGTGGTTCCTTTTGGAAATGGACTCTCACATTGCGTGAACATGCTTTGGGGGAACTCCGTTTACTCTGAATACTGAAGCCTGATTTGTTGATGTTTGTGTAGCTGGACAAACAAATTATATTTCAGCCCGCCAAAAAGGGTGGGTCCGACTGCCTATATAATTCAGCGCTGAGTGCCATTTCATCAGAATCTTTCTTGTTTAGCGCAAAGATCATCTCCTCGCTGGCGAACACAAAGAGCACATTTTCACGCCTATTAGAGCAAGTTTCTGCGACGTTTGTTACAAAATGTCTTGCTATGAGTACAGTGAGGCTGCATGCCTCGGATGAGCACAGTGAGTGCGTCGTTTGCCTGGGAGGCAGCGCTCATGGAGACAGATTGCTCTCATTGCGAGAGCATGAGTCTCACCTCGCTTCGCTCACGGATTGCTTTCTTACATGAAGGTGGTCCTGCCCCTTGCTTTCTTCCATTTCTCCCCTCCCAGGAGCCTCAGAGGAAGAAACAGCAAAGTCAGAGGGCTGTGCAGTCGGGCTGCTGATGGCTCCATGTTATTGACAGCCTCTGATGCAGAGGATTGGTCGTGCTCCGTGGAGGATCCCGGCTCCCTTCCACCAAGAGAATCCAGTGGTGTACGGACCAGTGTGGACATCAAGCTCATTCGCATCCTCAGAAAGGCCTTTGAAGAGCTTGGCTTGGAGTGGTTGGCCCCAGAAGAGCCCGCCTGCAGCCATATGGATAAATGGTTCTTGCCAGGGTGCCGACAGTGAGCCCCCCACCAGAGGCCTGCGCCATTCATTTAAAAAATTTCACAACAAACTTACCAAGTTGTAGGACGCTCCTTACTCGGCCCGCATCCACTCTTCTGCTTCCACTGCCCTCACCTCCATTGATGGTGCTGAAGAAAAGGGCTATGAGAAGCTCCCTCCTCTTGAAGAGGCTGTCGCTCTCGCTGGATGGATTTGCAGAACGTTTCATGGCAGCTCAGAAGTCATCACAATCTATGTGCCACTTCCTGCCCAAGCTCTCCAGCTTGCCGGATGTTTCAGGTCGCCAGAAGGCTCTGCC
>NW_015508473.1:3444-3902 GCF_001515645.1 Sinocyclocheilus grahami | reverse complement strand
TCTTGCCTATAAAAGGAAGATTTGATATCGGTCTATAGTTGCTCAGTATGGTGTTATCCAGATTGCTGTTTTTCAGGAGGGGCTTAACAACTGCAGCTTTCAGCGAGTTTGGAAAAGTCCCAGAAAGAAGTGAGGTGTTTACCACTTCTAAGAGATCTGCTTTTAAACCGTTAAACACACTTTTGAAAAATAAATAAAAAAGATGTGGGAAGTGTCAAGGCAGCAGGGTGATATTTTAAGGTGCTGTACTATTTCTTTCAAAATATTGCCATCTATTGCTTCGAAAACAGACATAGTAGCTTCTCTCTGAAATTGTGATTGAATCTGTCTCACCTCTGCACAACTTGAGGATGTGCTGATTGGCTTTCTGATATTATTGGTCTTCTCAGAAAAGAAGGAAGCAACCTCATTGCATTTGCTGTCGGAGAGTATTTCAATGGGAATCTGACATGGGGGGG
>NW_015508473.1:359-1450 GCF_001515645.1 Sinocyclocheilus grahami | reverse complement strand
AACAGCACCTGACACCACATATGATTAACCGTCTGTGAATCATTGAACAGTTTGCAATCTGAAACTGTGAAACATTTATAGTCCAGGGCAATTCATATATTTCTTTTTTTTAGCATGTACAAAAATGACTGCAGCTGTACCTTTTGTAAAAGGGATAGTATTCGATGTTATTGCAAGATACTACAGGCAAAACCTTTGTTTTTTGATGCACTGAATTTTGGGATATTTCCATATCTTGTCTTCTTTCAGACTAGTGGAAAGAAAATCCAAAATACACATTTAAGTGATTATTTTGTTGCACTTTATCTATTTGTGTCTGTAGATCTGCACAATACACATCTTTAAAGGCTATTTTATCAATATTTATTATTTTTCTTCAGAAATTCAGCAGCACTTGCATACACCAAACTACACCGTTTTAATTTCGATCTATAGTCATAGAAGGATGAATCGGTGAAAGTTCACCAAACATGGTGGGCTATTTATTTATTGATTGATTTACGTCAAGATTAACCAAGAAATTTGAACCTGGGTTTATCCAATGGACTGATTTTTGTTCTAGAAATGTACACAAATTATAGTGCATTATTTAATTGGATTGTGCCACATTTTCATATTTAAACATAACATTTCAGATAACATGTAATACAAATTATCGTAATGTACTGTGATTTATCAATTGGGGAAAGTTATGGTGAAATCAATAAGTTAACATTTTAGCTATTCATCTGTTGTCTTGACTTAATGCTTCTGATATTTAGGCTACCATGGTACTGTATAAGCTAGTACAAATTCATCTATCAACAAAGGTATTTTTTCCAAAGCCAAATTTAAGAATTAGCCTACCTGAAACCCATCCTGCGATGAACTCCACAAACGGCATGGCACATTCAATTACCTGGTAATATACCAATAATAAAAAACACTTCTCTGATTAGTGCAAGGGAAATATGTGTTGTATGTGTGGGGAAAGCTCGTGCAGTAGGAAACTAACTAATGTCCTGCTGCCAAAGTTCAGAGCAGCGCACGGATACATGAACCTCAGCACAATAGTAGGTATAGTAATAGTTTTAGCGCCATGTAAAAAAAAA
>NW_015508473.1:0-349 GCF_001515645.1 Sinocyclocheilus grahami | reverse complement strand
AAAGTTATAATATTTTGCAAATGGCCCTGATTGGGAGCACCGGGAGAAATTCCGGTGGTCTGGCAACTGATTTGAATATATGTGGGATTATTATCAGAAATCATACCACGTGTCATACTATGGAAATAATATTTCACGTTTTTGAATGCGTTGTGCGCCAGCACCCAATAATAGCATTAAACTTTGTGCTTTTGGTACTTTTAATATAAAACAGAGTCTCAAATTTCAAATTCTGTGAGTTTTATAGTGAAATACAAACAATGTGTCTTACAATAATGTGTTTTTCACACTCTTTAATGCGGCGTGACAGATCGACGTATTCGCCTCATTTTAAGGGGGTCATATGATG
>NW_015508472.1:21868-22552 GCF_001515645.1 Sinocyclocheilus grahami | reverse complement strand
TTTTTTTTTTTTTTTTTAACTAAGAACATTATACAGATTTGATAGACATTTTCTCACTTTTAAAATATCACTACTTTTCATATCACTATTAAAAATATCACTAACATTTCAGATCACTACATTTTCTTAATATCACTAACTTTTCATATCACTATTAAAAAAGACAAGTTTTAAGAGTTTAGCAGCAGCTTCATTACCATCTTTTAACACGGTTTGGCATATCTTCTTGTTGAAAAGTTGTAAACTTCACACTAACTGTTGTACTCTGTTCTTCAATATGAACCACATGCCACACGAGCGCTTATACTTTTATAGCGTCACGTCAGTGGCCAAAAGTGCACGTTTCCCAAAGCCCTGAATCTTTACGGGTAACAGGTGGCAGACATGGAGCACCGGAAGTACCACTATAAAGTCTAGCCCAAATGGATTCACCCAAAACACACCCACATTCTCAAAAGACCACTTGCTGCTATATATGAGTGTGTGTTTCTAAATAGCCGTGGCGTCTAGGTCTCTCTGGAGGCTTTACTCAGCTCTGGCACGCGCATGTTGCTGAGCTTGACATATCGCGTAAGGGTCAGACAGGATACGCAGGAATACCTCAGCAGAATGCCACCTGCCCGGGTATGAGGCGGGAATGAGCAGCTGAGTAAACCATATGGCATTTTTAATGAGGCGACGGGA
>NW_015508472.1:12189-14557 GCF_001515645.1 Sinocyclocheilus grahami | reverse complement strand
TTTTTTTTTTTCATTTATAACTTCTGGAGAGAAACAGCACAGACACTGAACAAAGATGAAAATAACTAGTGTTCATGTCTCGAGTTACATAGGCACTGGCGTACTTAGTTGTCACATTATGTTGCAAAAAGAAAAAAATATTTTAAAATCCAAATAAATGGCATACACAAGGTTTTATTGAATGTGCAGACAGGACAGTGCCGCAAGGAAAGAATGGTGAAGGTTTTCTAGCTCATGAGTCTTGAATTATTGATTTTGTTTATTTTGGGTGAAGGGCAGGACATTGAAAATAGCTCTGAGGCTCCTTTTTCAACAAAATGGCAACAAAGTACACAGTTTCTCATAGATTATCCTACAAACATCTAGTAGATTGACATACAGAGATTCTAAGAGCTGAGACTATCCTGATATAAAGGCTGACCTGTCCAGACAACAATGTCTGATGCCCTTGAAGAATAACTCGACCTTGAGATAAAATGTAACATCTTGATTTTCCATATTAAATAACATTTATAACTAGGTTCATCAAATATATTTTGATTAAACAAAGACTGGCATGTAGCATCAGTTATCAGCTCTAAATAGCTTAGTCCAGCTGTGTCCATAACAACGGTTGACTCATCAATAAGTAAGGTTCATCAAGTGTTTTTTTTCCCCCTCAACAAAAACACTTATGGAAGTTTTTTACTGCGATTTGGCAAGTGGTATGTTTTCCTGGAGCAACATCATTGTTGGACCTGAAACAACATCCCCATCAACCAATCAGATTGTAGGGTTAAGATTAGGACAGGGGTTGGGAGTTGAACAACATGCTTATCAACCTATAATTTCCTTACAATTAAAGGGTCAATTAATGAGTTAAGGTTAGGAATCTGGTTACAACTATGTTTGCTGACATGAGCATTGTTCCAGGACCAACAAAAGCTGTTGATTGAACATGCCCCACTTGGCAAAATCATGAATGCTCTGCAACATGTTCCTGGATCATCATCTTCTATTGGTCCTGGAAAAACATTTAAGTCAATCAAAAATACACTATTAGTGTTTTTTTGTATTTTTCCCATCAATAAAGCAAGATAAATTAGTCTAGAATGCAAAATCATAAGTCAACAAGATTTGTTTTAAGAGAATATATCTCAAATTGCATTTATTTTTCTTACCCAATTATCACATTTCTTCAATATTCTTAGAATGTTCTTTAAATCTATTTGTAATAAATAGAAATAAACAATTCAAGGTATATTTTCTATAAACAAATCTTTTTTACTTTTACTTCTGTATTTATTTTTGCTTCTAGAGTAATTACATCCTGTTTTAAGGATGCTCCGATATTTTTACTGGAAAGTTTTTGGAAGCGAGATCATTTTGACATGAATGTTGCTGTAGAGACTGTAAAAAAAAACTACAAACATCTAAGAAACTTAAGCTGTATTCTCTGAAAACAAGTCTTATTGTATTACAGTATTGCTAGGTTAATTTATTTAGTTTTATGGGCTTATAGAGGGTAAAAAGTTGTGTTTTTAATGAAAATGCTTCTTCATACACAATGTAAGTGACCTATTTCTCCTTCTGCATGTCGTGTGTCTAACTGTGGCCCTTTAAGGCCACCAGTAAGAGAAACTGATAGGTAGAGACATGAGAGTCCTCTCAGTCCACTGCGTTCTCTGTAATGATGTTCTCTACCGAATAATCTACCGAATATTTTTCGGGAGGCAGACACACTCTGTCAGTTTAAATCTAGATTAAAGACCCATCTCTTTAACCTGGTTTACACATAACAAACACACTAAGACATTTTTAATATTCAAATCCGTTAAAGGATTGTTAGGCTGCATTAATTAGGTCAGCCGGAACCGGGAACACTTCCCATAACACCCAATGTACTTGTTACATCGATAGAAGAATGGCATCTACGCTAATATTAGTCTGTTTCTTTCTTATTCCAAGGTCACCGTAGCCACCAGATCCAGTCTGTATCCAGATCAGATGGTCACTGCAGTCACCCGGATACAGTACGTATCCAGCCCAGATGGTGGATCAGGACGTAGAGATGATCTCTCCAGCCCTGAATGTCAGCAGAGACCAGAACAACTAGATGAGCCCCAGAGACAGATCGCCAGAGAAGACCTTGTCTCCTAGACAATCATCGGAACAAGACCACAGGAACCAGATGAGTCCTCCACACAATCTGACTTTGCTGCAGCATGGATCAACCTGCTGGTTCATCTGGCCGGAGGAGAACTGGCCCCTCGACTAAGCCTGGTTTCTCCCAAGGTTTTTTTTTTCTGTCACCAGTGGGGTTCCTTGCCGCTGTTGCCTCTTAGTTGGGGACACTTAATTTCCAGCGATATCGTCGACTTGATTGCAC
>NW_015508472.1:11786-12169 GCF_001515645.1 Sinocyclocheilus grahami | reverse complement strand
TTGCACAGATACTATTTAAACTGAACTGAGCTGGATGATAACTGAAACTGAAAATTGAGTGTTTACTATTGTCCTTTTGCATTATTGACACACTATTTTCCCATTTAATACTGTAAAGCTGCTTTGACACAATCTGTATTGTTAAAAGCGCTATATAAATAAAGGTGACTTGACTTGACTTGATGCCCTTCCAGGAGAGGAACATCAGACACAATCAGAAATTAATTTGTGTTTGATCATCATAACCAGCCTACATTGTATTTGATAACCGCGGAGAGCGACAACAAATAAATCAAATGATAGAAAGACAGATAAGTATCAGCTAATCTGTTCAGTTGGTATATCAATTTATCTATTAATCTGAGCCATATGGAGGCTCATGC
>NW_015508472.1:10977-11509 GCF_001515645.1 Sinocyclocheilus grahami | reverse complement strand
CCCATCTGCAGTGCCAGTTGTCTGTGTTGTTGTGTTTGTACTTGCTATGTTCTTCCAGCTCAGCTCATCATATATACTTATAAAATAGCTCATGTAAATGATATAGTTTTGTTATTCTGACATATTAGTCCCTGCGAACAGAGCACAGCATGTACACATAGTCACAGCACACTTCCTATAAGCCTATTAATGCTATAGTTATGAAGAATGACCTCGGTGTGCTGGAGACTGCTCAAGAGTCTACTTGCGTAACAAAACGCCTTCCAAAATTTAAAGACATACTGTCTTTTCTATGCATTTTTGATTATTTTTTACTGACGTTTTTTGTCTTATTTGTTATATTTTTTCTAAGGAAATAAAATACTTATCTTTAACATCTATAATGGATTTTGAAATAATCTATTTATTATTGAGTATATTTATTCTATATGTATATATATTTGTACTCCTTGCTTAACAGGGATTCCCTTTTTTGTCATCAGCTTTTGACCTAAAATATTACTTGAAGTAATATTTCAATAGTCTAAACACA
>NW_015508472.1:4993-6701 GCF_001515645.1 Sinocyclocheilus grahami | reverse complement strand
AGTTGTTAAGTTTAGGTATTGGGTAGGATTAGAGATGTAGAATAATACTGAGTAAACGATGCCTGAATTTTCATTTTTTGAGTGAATGGGTGCATTTAAACAGCAGTGCTTCCAATAATCCCAACAGAGGGCCGGGGCCATGACTTCCCTCAGCTGCCCTGCATTCAGTCCCATCACCATCGAGGGGAGCCCCAGGCTCATGCCAACACACTGGCCCCGTCTTGCTTGTTCTCAAAGCCTGAAGGCATAAAAAGCAGCCCATCTGACGCAGAAGCACTGATATCAGGCAGACGAGAGCCTCCAGCAAGGCCCGAAGAGGCACTGAGACCAGTAGCGATGTCACTTACTTCCTTGTTTGTTCTCTCTCACTTCACTGCATTCGATGACTAAATCTTGGTTTCAAACAACTCATTATCTCGAATGCAGTTTCTCTCTTTCTCACTGCCTGTTTTCCTCCCTCGTTCTTATTTTTGCTCCGGGCGTGATTGCGGTCCCTGTTGGATCAGACGAGAAACCCAGAGTGTAATCACACCCAGAGGTCCGTCACGCTAAGAATCCTCACTGTTCGTCATACCTCACTCCAATCGACATCAACACCCCCCAATCACCACCTCCTTTGGCTGCCTGGCAACCAGCTCCCATGGCAACCACTCCTACAAGGGGTGTATGGGGTGAGTTCCAATGCCTGATGGAAGGAAGAGGCTATGGGAGAAAAGAAGCACGGAAATGAAGCGCTATTGCAAATGCGCTTTGAATAATTGTTGTCTTGACACTACTTCCTGGCACATGGTGGGGAAAATTCTGAGTTAAACTACTCATAAGTATGAGGAGAAAGTTTAACGTACCTAATGCTAATATTTATACAAAAAATCTCTTCGCCAAATGGAAGACTGGGAGTGTTTTTGAAAAATCTTGGTTTTATTGAGAGCAGGATGTCCAATGGCTGATCTAGATTTTAGCAAATGAGGCCTACACAAAAGAGTAAAAAAATCCCTCAAAACAGTGGAAATTATTAGAAAACTAAACTGCAGAAAATCTGCATGGGTATTACGGAGTTTCTTTTTCATTATTCTGGTTACTAAATAAGAGTGGAGTAGTTTAAAATCAATATAAATTACCATTTGCAAGCCAATTTGCTTCCATAATATGACATATCTCCAAGTGAATGAGATATTCAACAAGAAAAACTAAAAGTATGGCACAACTTTATTCATGAGTGAGTGATCGGGTCATAAAAAGTGGCCAAAGTAAGCTTGCTAAAACAATGTTTAAATAGCTTTTTAAATGAACATTATTCAAAAGCCTTTGTGGCCAAGTGAAGTAAAGAAAAAGAAATGTAATTTCAGAGAGAGATGATAATTACTTCTATACATGTGATTTCAATTCTTAATTAAAGTTTACACTGCAAAGAAAGACTTTCTTGACTTTCAGTACAAATATCTTAACATTCATACGAGTTATGTTTAAAAAAGCACTTTCTGTTTAAAACGTAGAAATATCTATTTGTTTTACCGTTTGAATTAAGTTTATTTTCCTTAACTCTATGTTGTATTCTTGTTTTAAAGAATAAGCCACTTAATTTTAAATCCTTTTCCAGAAAACAAGACTTAAGTAATTTTGCTTCTCAGGTAAAGCTTTGCTTCTCAAATATCCTGATTTATGAATGTTTGGACATTTTAAATGAAAAAACAAGACAAAAAATTAAGCA
>NW_015508472.1:4037-4534 GCF_001515645.1 Sinocyclocheilus grahami | reverse complement strand
AGTGGAAAGGAGGACAGGCCCACAGATGGCCCACAGCAGGGCTGGAACATGCCACATGGCTCCTCCTTGACAGCTAGTGGCATCCAACACAGGGAGCAGAAGTGGACAACTTTGTTATGCTAATGGGGTGGGACAGCTGCCTGGGGTCATAGGGCGAACTTAGAACGTCACTGCACGAGCGGAACTGAAAAAAACCCTGATGAACTTGTCATCACAGAATACCCTGGTTCCTATAAGTGCCTCAAACAGCAATGGTTGTAGAGAAGATCATATAATTTAGGAATGCATGATGTATAGGAACCATTTTGGTTATCAGTCTATATTACAGACATTTTTCATTTATTGGTATTGGCTAATACTGAATATTTATTATGTATGATATAATTTCCCCTGTTTTTATATTAAGATCCCATAATGCTCACTTAAAGTTAATCTTTATAAAAACTAATAATTTAAAGGTCCCCTGAAATGCTTAGAAACCCGCAGCGTTACTCTAT
>NW_015508472.1:2023-2913 GCF_001515645.1 Sinocyclocheilus grahami | reverse complement strand
AAAAAATACAATTATCGGCATATCAGTATTGGCTAGAATTCTGCTTTTCTACATACTTTTGATGACAGCCATGTCACTTTTTCCTTTTGTTTTCAGAGACTATTTGAAATACTCTGTGCTGCAGTTCCATTTTTGAGTGACAGCAATGGCATATGTGCACTTATTTGACCCTGTTGTGATACACAACCGAGGAGAGGAAAACTTTTCTTTTTTTTTTGTTTTCTTTTTTAAGGAACATCAAAAATGCAAGCCAGTCACTTTGAATTCAGCATGTACTGTTGTTGTCTGCACTGAGGAGAAGGCCAAGCTACAAAATAACCTACCTAAATCGAAAATATTCCAGAAATACCACTGAAAACCTTCTGTGGCCTTCAATACTCCAGAATAAGAGGTAACAGACGACTGTTATTTGTGGACTAGATTGATTGTGCTTTAGTAGTGGCTTAGCTATAGTGTGCACGCTTTACCCAGAGTACTGGATGACCTTCACTAGGCAGTTACAATGTATTGATTCAAACTGATTCAACGGCAAGAATAGTGCAGCAGACAGAATGAAGTTAGCATTCCATGCTAACCTCTCAACCAGTCAGTGAAAGTCATTTAAGCCATGGAAGCACACCTTACCGTGAGTGTTTTGTCTGGTTGTTAGGAAACAAAACCTTGTGAGAGAAAAGGGGGCCTCTGACTTAACAAAAACTCATTCAAGATGCTTCCTGTAAACTTTCCCCACTTGATAAAAAGCATGAATGGAGTTGGTAGCCATTGACTTCCATATTATGGAAAAAAGTACTATGGAGATTAATGGCTACCGTCAAATGTTTGGTGACCAACATTCTTCAAAATATATTCTGTGTTCAGCAGAAGAAAGAAACTCATACAGGTTTGGAACA
>NW_015508472.1:0-254 GCF_001515645.1 Sinocyclocheilus grahami | reverse complement strand
CAGAAGAGAAATGGGACAGGGGGAAAAAAAAGATGGGTAGACGGACCACCTTTCTAGAAGCCTGACAGGGGTCCTTTGTTATGGCAGCTGGTTGCAGGGAGGTCAGACCAGCTGTGCTTCCACTGACCCCCTCCCCCCATCCCGCTCCGCTCCCTGACCAAACACAGCCAGCTGTATAGGGGAGGAGTTAGGGGTTTTCAACGATAGTTTCCAAATCTTAGGACCCTACATGACTCACAACCAGTGTTTTACAC
>NW_015508471.1:22266-22564 GCF_001515645.1 Sinocyclocheilus grahami | reverse complement strand
CGCTTCCTGAATTAGAGAGCTTTGTGTCTGTTTTCTGAGGCAAATCTCCTAGTGGCTGATCCAGGAAAGCCTCCAGAGCAGCTCAGCCTTAATATCACTGAAAAGACCAAAGACTTCATTGAAACCCGCTTTTGTCTTCTGTCCTAAGACAAAATAATATGAGCATCGGAAAGAGAGCTGTGTATTTCTGCAAGCCAACATTAATGCTTTTATCACACCTCATGGGAAAGAAAAGGATGAGTTTGCTTGTTCATTGTAGATGAGTTTGTTTCTTCATCAGATTTGGAGAAATGTAGCA
>NW_015508471.1:19981-21580 GCF_001515645.1 Sinocyclocheilus grahami | reverse complement strand
ATATGCCGTAAGCAGACAGTTGAAGGGCATATGCAAAATCAATCTCCACCTGCTCGTCTGTGTCCTCGGCTCTGAGCAGAATCACAGCATGTGCTGTTTCTGACAGAAAGGGGTGTAGGATTTGTCTTTGTACGTTGTGAAGAGTTGGAAAATTGGCACTGACATATGAATATACAATGCTGCGAATCCTCCAAAAAGGAATTTTAAATATATTTATTTGGTTTGGTTTTGGTACATGATTTGGTCTCTGTAAGTCTTGTTCATCCCACACTCTTAAATGTTAAAAAATAAAGGTTCCAAAAAGGTTTGATTATTTATTTATTTTAGCGATGCCACAGAACTACCATTTTGGGTTCCTCAAAGAACCTTTCAGTGAACAGTCCTTTAAAGAACCTTTTTTTTTTAATTTAAAGAACCTTTTGTGCAACGGAAACATAGAGTGCAATAAAGAACCTTTATTTTTAAGTGCGCAGAGGAACATTTTCCTCTCCCCATATGGCAAAAAAAAATATTTTTTTGTAAAAGATACAGCATTCAACGCCTTCAACATTACTCTAAATCCTTCACAAATAGGCCTCTTTTCCCTTTGAGTCGCCGCTGAGAGACTGATGACCGGGTCAGAGCTTCACTTTAGACCTAAGACATCTGAAATATTGGCAGATTGCTGGTTTGGTGATTACGGTTTTTAAGATGTCCGTTTTTATGGTCAAAGACATGGAGCATCACCCACAGCACTCGGAGGCTGAGACACAGTGTTTCCATAGCAACTGCCTCCGATGCGTCTGAGGCTGCAGTCACATGGTAAATGCATTGAATATGGTATACCAACTCATTAATTCTATAAAATTTGTTCTATAAAATCAGTATTGCAGAAGCATACAGGTCTATCCCAGCGGTTTCTCTCAATAAAACTGAACGGGTACACAAGAAAAATCTGTAAAGACTTGACCCAATGTACTGTATTAATTTTAAGGAATTTTTCATGTTTTTCAAAGGTGTTTACCTCTATTTTGAATCATGCACTGTATTGTGTTTTAGGGTTAAAGGAAATGTCCTGTGCGAAAATCACCAGATCCTTTTCCATTTTCTATGGATTTTTAAAGTGCACAGATATGAAGTTAAAACTATGGCCAATTTTGATGGTGACAGTTTCATTTATTATTCATGAAAGTATTATTTATGAAGTGAAACTGTGTTACTGGCACTTATATTACACACACCCTCAGGGTTGAGAACTTCAGACCTCTGGAGCTGGATTTTAGGAGTCTACATCACCGCCATCTTGGAAAGGTAAACGTTTGATGTTTATAATGTACAAAATGTAGTTTCTGCCATTTACATTACAATTCATTATATTCTTTGGTTTTTGATTGTTGCTGGTAAATTTTCATAATGCAATTTATAATTTCCATTTACAATTACTTCCTACAATTGAAATTACCCGTGCATTTTCCATTAAATTTATGGACGTTTCCTTCAACCCTAAAACACAACAAAATGAAATGCGTAATTCAAAATGCTAACATTAAAAAATTGGGCTCTAAAATATGAATTTAGTTTAATAATAATAATAATCATCATATATATATATATATATAT
>NW_015508471.1:18698-19241 GCF_001515645.1 Sinocyclocheilus grahami | reverse complement strand
TTGTCGATGCAATTTCTTATTTTAAGTTTGGGATGACCTGGCCATGCATTTGTGAAATTAACCCTTTGGCTTCCTCTGTGTGGCCTGAAAGTTTAATGATAAACCGTCGTTCAATGCTGATAGAGAGTTTATAAAAGTTGCTTTCCTTAAAAACGCAAACGAGACCTTCATTACAATTTCTCACTAAATATATTTACATGACATACAATTTGCCATCAGTGCAATACATAGAAATGTTGCATAAATACCAAATGTTAAACTTTTTCCTCTGTAAACAAAAATAAATGAGATGACGGCGATCGATGTGACTCTTCTGTAAAGCAACATTTACCACGCTCATACCAGATAAAACAACTCCACAGAAATCATCCCGAAATAAAGTCAAAACCGACCCATTGACAATCAGAACTGATTCAGCATTACTACAAACATAATGTACAGTATGTAGCACGTGTACATAGTATATACTGATTTCCATACAGATCATGGATTGCTTTTGTAAGAACATTTTCATATAACTTTGGCAGTTTTTTTTTTTTTTTT
>NW_015508471.1:11575-13674 GCF_001515645.1 Sinocyclocheilus grahami | reverse complement strand
GAATGTGCAAATTAGTTTATGTATTTTTGTAAATAGTTTTACATGCAACTGTAAATTACAGTTAGCTAGACAGTTACAGTTAGCATGCAGACTAGTTAGCTAGTCTGTTATGAAGCAGTGTTTGTGGTCATTAATTGGGTTTGTCTCTCAGCAGTCCAGTTTTCGTGTCTCCTGTTGAGACAGAGCTCATTAACAGATCCTGAGCTCTTGATAAAGCAGCTAGATGAGAGCCAATACAGCAAGAGGAAACTTTCATTCTGCTAATTACAGCAGCAGCAAACTGATTAAAAGAACACAGTGTCAATGGCAAAGAGAAACATGCTAATTTGGGCAATTTAGACTTAAAAGAGTATCTTAATCATGAATTAGTGTGCGCTTTACCTTTGACGCTGACTTTGTGCTCTCCAGTGCCGGGGTGTGAGATCAGGTCCACCTGGATGGCGACCTCCCCGATGGATCCAGACGTGGACTGACCTGGAATCAGTTTTGAGACATTCAGATAAGAGCATGCATTACACACTGAGTCACAAGCCAGACACACAGTAAAACCATAGAACAAGTGATTAATGAAATGTGCTTCGGCTTGGCTTATGTCAATTATCATGTTGTAGTAATAAACCAACATATAAACAAATAAACCAACATACAAACACACATCCAAAAATCTGCTATATTATAATTATTAAACTATAATAATAAATCATTAGATGGTAAATATGCAATTATCTGAAAGAGCAACTGATGCATAAATATAAACAGAGTATAAGAAGAAAAATAATTATAACTTTATACTGTATTATACTATATACTCTATATATATTTTATGTGTATATTACTTCTTTCCAATACAACAATAAACCAACTTAGACTACATATTAGGTATAAGGCACATAAAAAGTACAAAAATCTACAAAAATTAAATGTAAAAGCTGGTGCAATGTGGCATTTAGTTCATGTTTGCAATTGAAAGTCACCTGAAATTTGGAAATTAAAGCCAATAAAGCTAATAAAGTGCAACTTTGTGTAACTTTATTAGAGAGAAAGTTAGAGACAGCAGATGCTTTAGGGTTGTTTTGAGAAAAAAAGATTAAAATATGAGGCATTGCTATCTTTCAGAAAAGTCAATATAATCTATCCTGAGAGAGATTAATTTCCCCTCGATTCATCTTTACTAGCTGTAGACTGATTTCACAATCCCATAAGTCTAGTCTAATGGATTTCATGGTTGTTGAATTGTATAGTTTTGAAAATATAATACTCTGTCCTCACTGGAGTAGATCCAGACAGATCGCTGCTGAATGGGAGAATAACGGAGGAGTAAAGGGTGTGTTTTGTATCTTTGCGTTTGCCCTTCAAGGTTTGCAGCAAACAGGGAAACTGTCAAGGCCACACTTGGGCAAACTAACTCAAGAGCGCATGACACGTGTCAGCTAAATGAACGACTACAGAATGACCTACAGCGTCCACAGCAGACATCAACAATCAATCACCATTGGATTAACCTCGTCTCTGCCTTCATTTGCTCTCTGACCTCGTAACAAACGTCGGCTTTCATAAAGACTTTCTGTGGCAGATGCCTGAAGAGGCTGTGGATTTATTTCCCAGGCCACATTTAGATACGGAATGCAAATAATTTTTATGATAACGCTACTGAGTGCTAATAAAGCTGTTGCTTTCAACAATAATAATTGCAATTATAATAGTAAATCAACAGGTGGTAAATAAAATTTAGAACGTCTGCTAATAATTGCTAACTAGTAAAATAACAAAAACAAATAATAATAAAGTATATATATATATATATATATATATATCTACACACAAAGAAACACAAAATATAATAATAGTAGTTAAAATAATAATATTCAATATATTATATAAATGATATTGTTACACAAATATCTTTTATATAACCAATATATACTATTATGTAAATAAATTTCTTCTTTCTATTTTAAAATTACTTCTTACAGATTCACCAGTAAGTCATATTAGACTACATATAAGACATTCAAGAATATAAATACAAAAAATATATTAAAGGGGTGGTTCATGGCGATTTCACTTTTTTAACGTTAGTTAGTGTGTAATGTTGCTGT
>NW_015508471.1:7356-7796 GCF_001515645.1 Sinocyclocheilus grahami | reverse complement strand
TTCCTCGTATGTGTAAACATACCTGGCAATAAAGCTCATTCTGAAAAAAAACTGAGATGCACTGCAGTCAGATATCAGATCATGACATGAAGGAGATTTTCCTTCAATCACAGGAAGAGAATTGATTACTTCCAGAACTTGTTTGAAGGAGTCAGAGGTCACGGCAAACTATGGAAGTGCTTATTAAATTGTGTTGGTATTTCTGCATAGATAGAGTTAGACGTCTGGAGATGAACACATCATTTAAATCCAGATGAAGTAAGCTGCGTTATATTTCTCAGTGGGTTTGCACATCATTGTCACATCGTATCATCATCACATTGAAATGCAGGACAACATATCGAGGAAGATGCACACAGATGCATTTACAACTGTAGCTTGTGGTGTTTACTAATTTATGGTAAGGTATCTATAAATAACAGGTGAATATATATATAATA